>NC_053028.1:138026360-138241360 GCF_003073215.2 Triticum urartu | reverse complement strand
TCATGGTTCCTGGCAGAGTTTTGGTGGAGGGCCGTGAGATCCGTCTCGGCACGCTCACGTTCATCGCCGACGATTCCGCTTGGCTTCAGGAGGCTCCGCTCGACGTCGACGCACTCCCTGTCCGCGGGGCAACACACTTTCGCGCGTGCGTTCGCGGCGTCCTCTTGCGGCAACCGTCGACCCATTATCGGTCGGCCCCTGTGTTGTCCTCCCTCCCTGTTTCTCGCCGGTGCAAGCGCTCCGATCGGTCGAGACTTCAGCGGTGGGTGAGATACGCGGTGGCACGCCAGTCGGCCACCCCTCAAGTCGCGGCGATCGAGCCTGACGAATCCCTCTATGGCCTGTTCGACCTGTCAACTGGCTCCGCAGAGACCGCATCCGAGTGCGACAGCAGTGATCCAGCGGCGGAGGTTCTGATGGTCGATGGACCACGCAGTCCTCCCGGTTTTCCCCGCACCGACGGAGGCACAGGTGGAGGCGACCCGTCGCATCCCCATGAGGAATATCTCCCCGAGCCTCTCACGTCGCTGCAGAGAGAAGAACTTCGTCGCCGGAACATGGATGCACTGCACACTCCTATCGTTGGAGAAACCCCCGAAGCTCGTGCCTTGGAGGACGCGCGCCTGGCAAACTTGGCTGAGCGCACTCGACTGGAGAACCTCCAGCGAGCACTCGACGAGCGTGCGCGACAACGGGTTCCAGAATCCAGTCGACGTCAGCTCTTTCCGCCCCCGCAGGTATATCGAACTCTGATTCAGAATTTAGCAGCTGCAGCCCGTATAGCAGAGTCGATCCAGCCTTCCCAATCAGAGGCTGGCAGAGGCTTGCTGCAGATCAGAGCGTTACTCTGGGCAGCAGGAGACCATAATTCCGCTGTTTCTTAGTCGTGGAACAGGATTCATAGCAGATCCATTGCTGCAGACACAGTCCAGTCGGCTCATAGTCCAAGATCGCCCCCGAGGCGTGAGGGACGTGGGGACCGGCGTGATCAGTACGGAAACCGTGAGCAGTATGATCACCGATTCGATCGTGATGGTTGATGTCGAGTGCCCACCCCTCCCCCGAGGAGTGGATCGTATGTGCCTCGACAGCAGGATGACAGGCGCCCTCATAGTGTTGGGCGAAGGATTCCAGTCGACCCCAGGGAACCAGGCTTTGATGCGAGATCCATTCTCGTTCAATGTTTGGTCAACAGGAACAGAGCTCACCGAGAAGGTCACGACAGAGATGCACCTACCAGCAGCAGAGTACATGTTTCAGGGCCAGAGTGCTTTAGTAGAGCCATCAGGGCCGCTGTGATTCCTCCCAACTTCAGGTTGGCGGCTGGAGTCAGTAAGTTCACTAGTGAGTCCAAGCCCGATACTTGGCTTGAAGACTACTGAGTGGCTGTCCAGATTGGCGATGGCAATGATGAAGTGGCCATGAAGCACCTGCCTCTCATGTTGGAGGGCTCGGCCAGAGCATGGCCGAATCAGTTAGCACCCAGCAGCATTTACACTTGGGAAGATCTCGCCCGAGTGTTTGTCACTACATTTGAAGGAACATGCAAGCGACCGGCAGGACTGACGGAACTGCGGTCTTGCGTGCAGAAGCCGAATAAAACCTTGAGGGATTACATCCAGAGATGGATCACGTTACATCACACGGTAGAGAATGTGCCTGATCACCAAGCAGTCTATGCCTTCAAAGAAGGCGTCAAGTACAGACAACTGAATCTGAAATTCGGTCGAACCAGAGACATGTCTCTGAATCGGATGATGGGGATTGCCACCAAGTACGCTAATGGTGAAGATGAGGATCGACTCCGGAGTGGCAAACACAAGTCAGTCGCCCAAGAAACCGGAGGAGGAAATTCCAATCGGAAACAGAAGCGAAAAGCCGAGCCAGCTGCTCCTGGGGAAGCCTTGGCTGTAACTCTCTAGGAAAGTTTAAGGGGAAACCCAAAGGGCCTTGGAACTCCAAGAAAGTTAAAGATCAAGACGGAAATGATGTGTTGGATTTGCCATGTCACATCCACACCAAGAAAGATGAAGAGGGTAAGCTCATTTACCCGAAACATACCACTCGACAGTGTCGGCTCTTGATCCAGCAGTTCCAGGGCAAACAGCCCAAAGATAAGGAAAAGGAGTCAGACAAAGTTGAGGACAAGGAAGACAATGATGATGGATACCCCCAGGTCAATTCCACCTTGATGATTTTTGCTGATGTTGAAAGCAAAAGTCGACTGAAAGTTATCAACCATGAGGTGAATATGGTTGCTCCGGCAACACCCAGTTATCTGAAGTGGTCTCAGACTGCCATCACATTCGACTAGTCCGATCACCCAACGCACATTGCCACCCCTGGGAGGCAAGCTTTGGTGGTCGACCCAGTTGTTGAAGGCACTCAACTGACCAAAGTCTTGATGGTTGGTGGCAGTGGTTTGAACATACTGTATGCTGAGACGTTGAAAGGGATGGGCATTCCGATGTCCAGACTCAGTACCAGCAACATGAGTTTCCATGGAGTCATTCCTCGGAAGAAGGCTGAGTCACTCGGCCAAATTGCTCTTGATGTGGTTTTCGGTGATTCCAAGAATTACCGCAAAGAAAAGTTGACGTTCGAAGTTGTGGATTTCCAGAGTGCTTATCACGCTATTTTGGGTAGGCCAGCTTACGCACGTTTCATGGCTCGACCATGTTACCTGTATCTCAAATTGAAGATGCCTGGTCCCAAAGGTGTGATCACTATTACGGGCAATCGGAAGAAAGCAGAAGAGTGTTTTCAGAAAGGCTCAGAGATCGCTGATGCTCAGATGGCAGTGGTGGAGCTGCAGGAGTACCAGAAGACTGCAGACCCGAGTGATTTGTTGCGAGCCAAGAAGCCCGCCATAGAATCAGCTTTTCAGTCGTCTGGTGAAACGAAGCCGGTTCACATTCACCCGACCGATCCCAGTGCTTCTCCGACTCATATCTCAACAACACTCAACTCCAAATGGGAAGAAGCGCTCATCCAGTTCCTCCGTGAGAACTGGGACATCTTCGCATGGAAGCCTTCTGACATGCTGGGTGTTCCCAGGGGGCTGGCTGAGCACCGCCTACGAGTCGACTCGAAAGTGAAACCCATCAAAGAACATCTCCGACGGTCCGCCGTCCAGAAGAGAAAGGCTATTGGTGAGGAGGTGGCTCGGCGCTTAGCAGCGGAGTTCATCCGAGAGATTTACCACTCCGAGTGGCTCGCCAACATTGTCATGGTCCCCAAGAAGGACAAGTCACTTCGCATGTGCATTGACTTTAAACATATCAATCGAGCCTGCCCGAAAGATCATTTTCCTCTCCCCCGCATCGACCAGATAGTCGACTCGACTGCGGGATGTGAGCGACTGTCTTTTTTAGACGCCTATTCCGGGTACCATCAGATCCGTCTGTATGGACCTGACGAGATCAAAACAGCTTTCATCACTCCATTCGGGTGCTTCTGTTACGTTACCATGCCATTCGGCCTCAAGAATGCCGGAGCCACATTCATGAGGATAATTCAGAAGTGTTTGCTCACTCAAATCAGTCGGAATGTGGAAGCATACATGGATGATATTGTGGTCAAGTCACGGAACGGTTCCGACTTGCTGACTGACCTTGCTGAAACCTTTGCCAACCTCAAGAGGTATGATATCAAGCCTAATCCATCAAAGTGCACATTCGGAGTTCCTGGCGGAAAGTTACTCGGTTTTCTCGTTTCCGAACGGGGAATCGACGCCAATCCAGAAAAAGTCGGTACTATACTCCGGATGAAACGTCCCGTGCGAGTGCACGACGTCCAGAAGCTTACTGGTTGCTTGGCCGCTTTAATTCGATTCATCTCTCGTCTCGGTGAAAAGGCATTGCCTCTTTACCGATTGATGAAGAAGTCAGACAAGTTCGAGTGGACTCCTGAAGCTGATGCAGCGTTTGCAGAGCTCAAAGCTCTGCTCTCCACCCAGCCGGTGCTTGGTGCTCCAATCAGCAAAGAGCCTTTGCTGCTTTACATCGCAGCCACGGGACAAGCCGTCAGTATGGTACTTACGGTCAAGCGGGAAGAAGAAGGAAAAGCCTTCAAAGTTCAGCGCCCAGTATATTATGTTTCTGAAGTTTTGACCCCGTCGAAGCAAAGATATCCTCATTATCAGAACCTTGTATATGGGATTTATATGACCATAAAGAAGGTTGCTCACTACTTCTCTGATCATTCCATTACGGTCGTCAGCGACGCTCCATTGTCAGAGATCCTGCACAACAGAGATGCAACTGGTCGAGTGGCAAAATGGGCGATTGAACTCCTTCCTCTAGATATCAAGTTTGAGGCAAAGAAAGCTATCAAGTCCCAAGCAATAGCAGATTTCGTCGCTGAGTGGATTGAACAACAACTGCCGACTCAGGTTCACTCGGAGCATTGGACCATGTTCTTCGACGGTTCCAAAATGCTAAATGGTTCCGGTGCCGGAGTAGTATTGGTCTCCCCCCGAGGAGATAAGCTCAGATATGTTCTTCAAATCCACTTTGATTCCTCCAATAATGAAGCAGAATACGAAGCACTTTTATATGGGTTGCGCATGGCCATTTCACTCGGCGTCCATCGCCTCATGGTCTATGGTGACTCAGATTTAGTGGTTAATCAAGTGATCAAAGAGTGGGACATCAGAAGTCCGGCCATGACTGGTTATTGCAATGCAGTGAGAAAGCTAGAGAAGAAATTCGAGGGGTTAGAACTTCATCACATAACCTGACTAAAAAATCAAGCAGCTGATGATTTGGCGAAAATAGGTTCCAAAAGAGAAGCCATTCCCAACAATGTGTTTTTGGGACACATCCACACACCATCAGTTCAGGAGGATCCCTTCACTGAAGAAGTCCCGCAGCCAAAAAGTGCCATGGATCCGATTGAAGTTGAAGTTCCAACTGTGGTCGACTTGATCATGGAAGTTTTGGTCATCACTCCCGACTGGACGGTACTGTACATCACGTACATCCTAAGGAAAGAACTCCCAGAGGAAGAAGAAGAGGCTCGACAAATCGTCCGTCGATCCAAGGCCTTTACAGTCATAAAGGGACAATTGTATAGAGAAAGCACGACTGGAGTCAGTCAGAAGTGTATAACACCAGAAGAAGGTCAGATAATCCTTGATGATATCCACTCGGGGACCTGTGGTCATCATGCGTCCTCTCGGACCATTGTGGCTAAAGCATACCGAGCGGGATTCTACTGGCCAAGAGCGAATGAAATGGCGAAAGAGATAGTTGACAAATGTGAAGGATGTCAGTTTTACTCCAATATGTCGCACAAACCCGCGTCAGCCCTGAAAACCATTCCACTCGTCTGGCCCTTCGCTGTTTAGGGACTGGACATGGTTGGACCACTGAGAACGGGCAGGAGCGGCTTCACTCATGTGCTAGTAGCAGTCGACAAGTTCAACAAATGGATTGAAGCTAAGCCTATCAAGAATCTTGATGCTTGCACTGCTATCAGTTTCATTAGAGAGTTGATATTCAGATATGGAGTTCCGCACAGCATCATCACTGACAATGGGTCAAACTTTGATTCCAATAAATTCAGACCCTTTTGCGCCTCTCAAGGCACACGAGTCGACTACGCTTCAGTCGCTCACCCCCAGTCAAATGGACAAGCGGAAAGAGCAAACGACTTAATTCTCAAAGGACTGAAACCCCGACTGATGCGCAATCTCAAGCACGCAGCAGGTGCATGGGTCGATGAGCTTCCATCAGTTCTTTGGGGATTGAGGACAACCCCGAACCGATCGACTGGAAGAACCCCATTCTTTCTGGTCTACGGAGCCGAAGCAGTTTTGCCGAGTGACCTGCTTCACAACGCACCCCGAGTCGAGCTCTGCTCTGAAGATGAAGCAGAACAAGCCCGGCAGGACGCAGTCGACCTCCTGGAAGAAGAAAGAGAAATGGCCATGATCCGATCGACCATCTATCAGCAAGACTTGCCTCGATTCCATGCCAGAAATGTGAAGAGTCGAGCCTTCCAAGAAGGAGACTTGGTCCTCCGAGTGGATCAACAGAAACCACACAAACTCGCTCCTACTTGGAAAGGTCCCTTCATAGTCACTAGAGTCCTCCACAATGGACCGTACCACATTTATAATGTCGATCGCCAGATTGATGAGCCACGAGCCTGGAATGCGGAGCTACTCCGCCCCTTTTATACTTGAATTCTCACTCGGATGAGGTGTAATAAGAAAAACTTCTGTAGTTTTTTATCAAAGACAAGAGCGTTATAATTTTCCCAGTGATTGTTATTGTTTTTGTTTGCGTGAGAAATCCCCCAGTGGGTGGCTTAGCTGCGAATCCGTTTCGCCTAAGTTTGTAAAAATAATTTCCTACCGAGTGGTGAGCCAGCCTCCCACTCGGGGGCTTAGCTGCAGTCCAGTACTCGCCTAAGTATTTAAAAATCCTACCGAGTGGAGAGCCAGCCTCCCACTCGGGGGCTTAGCTGCAGTCCAGTACTCGCCTAAGTATTTGAAAATCCTACCGAGTGGTGAGCCAGCCTCCCACTCGGGGGCTTAGCTGCAGTCCAGTACTCGCCTAAGTATTTGAAAATCCTACCGAGTGGTAAGCCAGCCTCCCACTCGGGGGCTTAGCTGCAGTCCAGTACTCGTCTAAGTATTTGAAAAATCCAACCGAGTGGTGAGCCAGCCTCCCACTCGGGGTGTAACACCCTCGATGCGACTATATCTCCCACGTGTCGAGGCACGACTTAGAGGCATAATCGCATTGAAGGCATATGTCGCAAGTCAGGTAATCATCACAAACATCCCATGTAATATAGATAATGAAAAGGGATAACATAGTTGGCTTACACTCGCCACGTCAATCAAGTACATAAATAACATACATCATCCAAACACTCATGGCCCGACTACGGCGCCAAAATGGAAGATAACCCAACAAGCGACATGGTCCCAATCACCCCCAACAGGGCACCACTACTGATCATCAGGAAAGGAAACATAGTAACATTGAGAGTCCTCGTTGAACTCCCACTTGAGCTCGTACGCGTCACCTGGAGCAGAATCACCTGGACCTGCATCTGGTGTAATAGTAATCTGTGAGCCACAGGGACTCAGCAATCTCGCACCCTCACGATCAAGACTATTTAAGCTTATAGGTAAGGTAAGGTAAATATATGTGTGGAGCTACAGCAAGCGACTAGCATATATGGTGGCTAACTTATTTGCAAAAGAGAGCGAGAAGAGGAGGCAAAGCGCGAACGAGAAACTAAAGGACAACCTGCGCAAGCATTACTCCAACACCGTGTCCACTTCCCGGACTCCGCCGAGAAGAGGCCATCACGGTAACACACTCGGTTGATTCATTTTAATTAAATTAAGATTCAAGTTATCTACAACCGGACATTAACAAATTCCCATTTGCCCATAACCGCGGGCACGGCTTTCGAAAGTTCAAATCCCTGCAGGGGAGTCCCAACTTAGCCCATGACAAGCTCTCACGGTCAACGAAGGAATAGACCTCCTCCCAAGACGTTCCGATGAGACTCGGTATCTCGGTTCTTCAAGACACTTCGACAGGTTAAAACAAGACCAGCAACACCTGACCAGCAACACCGCCCGAATGTGCCGACAAATCCCGATAGGAGCTGCACATATCTCGTTCTTAGGGCACACTCAGATTGTCCAAACTTCCGGTAGGCCAGCCCAGAGTTGCCGCTGGTAGCCACCGGCGGCTGACGAGGTGGACCAACACTCAGAGGAGCACTGGCCCGGGGGGGTTTAAAATAAGATGACCCTCGGGCTCCGGAAACCCAAGGGAAAAGAGGCTAGGTGGAAAATGGTAAAACCAAGGTTGGGCATTGCTGGAAAACCTTTAATCAAGGCGAACAATCAAGGGGTTCCCATTATGACCCAACCGCGTAAGGAACGCAAAATCCGGGAACATAACACCGATATGACGGAAACTAGGGCGGCAAGAGTGGAACAAAACACTAGGCGAGAGGCCGAGCCTTCCACCCTTTACCAAGTATATAGATGCATTAAGATAACATGGCAATATAATGATATCCCAACACGTAAATAGATGTTCCAACAAGGAACGGCCTTCAATCTTCACCTGCAACTAGCAACGCTATAAGAGGGGCTGAGCAAAGCGGTAACATAGCCAATCAACGGTTTGCTAGGAGATGGTGGGTTAGAGGTTTGACATGGCAATTTGGGAGGCTGGCAAGCAAATGGTAGGCATCGTAGCCTTGGCATAGCAAAAGAGCGAGCAAACTAGCATAGCAAAGATAGTAGTGATTTCGAGGGTATGATCATCTTGCCTGCAAAGCTGTCAGAGTTGACTGGATCCTCGAAAGCAAACTCAACGGGCTCCTCGTTAGCGAAATCATCTCCCGGCTCTACCCAAACAAGACAAACAAGCAACAAGGATACAATCAACCACATGCAAGCTCAAACAATAAGATGCAATGATGGTATGTTATGCGGGATGCGATGCGGGATGCATATGCAAGATATGACAGGAAATGCATGAACCTGGCCTCAACTTGGAAATACAAGTGTGCCACTGGAAAGATGAGATGAAATCGCTTGAAAACGATATAAAGAACGCCGGAATCGGAGTTACGGTTTGGAAATGGCAAGCGATTCAAATGACACCAGTCTGCGATTTATAGCAAGTAGGCATCTAACTGCAATGAGATGAACATGCTACAGCACTCAAACATGGCATCAAAATACATGGCAGGGAAGCATTCAAGATGCTTAACAAAAGTCTAGCACTGAGCTACGGCCAATTCATCCATTAACAGGTTCAAACAAGCATGGCAAAAATGCATATAGCAAACAGATCTCAGACTTAGTGAAATTAACACTTGTCTGGAATTTCAGACCAAGTAGCTCTCTTCGGAGCAACAAAACAACATGCTACAGGACCTGAACATGGCAAAGTAAAATATGGCATGGAGATACTCAAATAGCTTAACAAAAGTCCCTTAGTGACCTTGAGCCAAAAGGGATCAGAAAATATACTAACAAGCACATGAACATAGCAAAAACATAATCGGTTTTCAGACTTAGTGAAAACTGGCACATGCTGAAACATAACTCAAGTAGGCATGTTTACGAGCTCGATGCACTCACTACGGTGCAAGTCATGACAAGAAAAGCATACATCTATCAAGAACACACAAAATACAAGCTATACATGGCAAGAACAATGGCATAGCATGCACGGATCAACTACAACATCATCGGCAAAATTGCAAACAAGTTGACAATCTGCCCAGATTCACAAAGTAGCAAAAATAGAGCTCAATTGACTCAAGCTAGGTTGCTCCATAATTGCAACCAAAGACATGGATGGATAGAGCACTACAATATTAACAAAACTCCTTTACTGATCATCCTCAAAAGAGGCACGGATCACTAGGAAACAACATGAACATATGGCATCATGAGATAAACAGGTCAAGGACTTAGTGGAATTGCTAAGTTCCTGAAAACAGAATTACCAAGTGCCTCACTTTGCAAGCTTGCACTAGTCACCACACTCATCACAAAAATACATGGGTTGCACCTCTGGAAAGATGACAAAACCCTTAACAAAACATATGTAGAGCATCAGGGCATAACATGCACACAATAATCATGGCAAAAATGACAAATGTCTAAGATGGAGTAGCAGATCTGACAATTAACTCAAGTAGCCCTCTTCTAACAGCATTTTGGACATCAAGATGAACTCAAATGAAAATGATGCAATGGAATGAAATGATGTACTCTCTGAGACGAACAATTTCATATGCCATATGCCAAAATTGGAGTTACGGATGAGAAGATATGATGCCATGAACAGGAACACTTAAGCTAGGGTTTCGGGAAAAATAACAACCGAATCTCAGATCCAGATCGGATCCACTATAGCAGCACTGTAGCTGGCAGCAGGCGCGACCCGAGGATGGTCGGCCGGAGTCGTGGTTCTCGCCGGAGAGAAGGTCGCCGGAGTGAGGGGGGTCGAAGAAGGACGCCGGAACGGAGGTGCGGCGAGGCGGAGCTGCTCCGGTGGCCTTGGCGCAGCCGGACAAGGCGGCCGGGTCGGCGCCGGCGATGAGCTGGCGGGCGGCGGAGGCGGCCGGCGCTCGAGGCGGTGTGCGGCGGCGCTCGAGGGCGCGGAGGCCCTGGCGGCGGGGCGGAGGAGGCGCGGGGCGCCCGGGAGATGGGCCTCGGGGGCCCCGGCCGGGCCGAGCGGGCCGGCGGGACTGAGGCGGCGGCGATGCGGTCCCGCGGGGCGCGGACCAACGGCGTGGCGACACGTGGAGGCGGGGGGGAAGTGGACAATGTCCGTCGGCAGGTTTTTGTCTGGTGCGACGCGGGGGAAATGGATCTGAGGTTAGGGATGGAGGGGATCCGGGATTTTTAGGAGGGGTTCTATTTATAGCCATAGAAGGAGCTAGGAGAGTCCAAATGAGGTGCGGTTTTCGGCCACGGGATCGTGATCGAACGCTCTAGATGATGGAGCAGAGTTAGGTGGGATTTGGGCCAAATTGGAGGGGTGTTGGGCTGCAACACACACGAGGCCTTTTCGGTCCCTCAGTTAACCGTTGGAGTATCAAACTAAGTCTAAATGATACGAAACTTGACAGGCGGTCTACCGGTAGTAAACCAAGGCCGCTTGGCAAGTCTCGGTCCAATCCGGAAATGTTTAATCCCCACACACGAAAGAAAGGTAGAAATGACCACCGGAGGAGAACGAAGCGCCGGAATGCAAAACGGACGACGGGGAAAATGCTCGAATGCATGAGACGAACACGTATGCAAATGCAATGCACATGATGACATGATATGAGATGCATGACAACGATAACAACACACGGAGACAAAAACCCGAACCCGAGAAAATAAAATAACTTAACGCCGGAAATGGCAAGAGTTGGAGTACAAATTGGGTAAGTTACATCCGGGGTGTTACAACACTCCACCACTACGAAAGGATCTCATCCCGAGATCTAGGACTGAAAGAACGCCGGGTACTCAGAACGGAGGTGATCCTCGCGTTCCCAGGTAGCTTCACGGTTGGAATGGTGTGACCACTTGACTTTGAGAAATTTGATTGACTTGTTGCGAGTCTTGCGTTCAGTCTCTTCAAGAATAGCAACTGGGTGCTCATGATAAGAGAGATCTTCTTGGAGCTCAATGTCCTCGAAGTTGACTGTGCGGTCAGGAGTCTTGAAGCACTTTCGAAGCTGGGAGACATGGAACACATCATGAACATTTGCAAAGTTTGAAGGAAGCTCGAGTTGATAGGCGAGGTCGCCTCTCTTACTGATAATCTTGAAAGGTCCCACGTATCTGGGGGAAAGCTTCCCTTTGATACCGAAGTGACGAGTACCTTTCATAGGAGAGACGCGGAGGTAAACATGATCTCCGATCTCGAAAGCCAAATCACGGTGCTTACTATCATAGTAACTCTTCTGGCGGGATTGGGATGCTTTGAGGTTATCACGAATGACTTTGCACATTTCTTCTACCTCTGTGATTAAGTCATTACCCAGCAGCTGACGTTCACCGGCTTCAGACCAGTTGAGAGGGGTACGGCACTTCCTACCATACAGAATTTCAAATGGAGCCTTGCCCAAACTTGCTTGAAAACTGTTGTTGTAGGAGAATTCAGCATAAGGAAGACAATCCTCCCACTTCATGCCGAAGGAGATCACACAAGCCCTGAGCATATCTTCAAGAATCTGGTTGACACGCTCGACTTGACCGCTTGTTTGAAGATGGAAAGCTGTGCTGAAGCGGATGTTGGTGTCCATGGCCTTCTGAAAAGAATCCCAAAACTTGGAGGTAAAGATGCTGCCACGGTCTGAAGATATCACTTGAGGGATACCGTGCAGAGAGACAATACGAGAGGTATAGAGTTCCGCCAATTGAGCTGCAGTGATCGACTCTTTGATAGGCAGAAAGTGAGCCACTTTGGTGAGTTTGTCGATGACAACGAATATAGCATCATTGCCACGTTTGGACTTTGGAAACCCAGTCACGAAGTCCATTTCAATGTGGTCAAACTTCCATTCTGGAATGGCAAGAGGTTGGAGGAGACCAGCTGGCCTTTGGTGTTCTGCCTTCACTCTTCTGCAGACATCACACTCATTCATGAATTGAGCAATCTCGCGCTTCATTCGAGTCCACCAATAAGCTTGCTTAAGGTCCTGATACATCTTCGTGCTCCCAGGGTGGATGGAGAGGATAGAATTGTGAGCCTCGTTCATGATCACTTTACGAAGTTCACCTTTGGGCACAACAATACGATCCTCGAAGAAGAGAGTGTCCTTGTCATCAAGGCGGTAGCACTTGTACTTGGGTTGACTCTTGGCAATCCCAATCTTCACCTTTTTCACCATAGCATCAAGAAGCTGGGCTTGGCGAATCTGGTCTTCCAAGGTAGGAGAGACTTGAAGGTTGGCGAGGAAACCTTGAGGAACAACTTGCAGATTAAGTTTGCGGAAAGCTTCACAAAGCTCGGGTTGATAAGGCTTGAGAATCAGACTGTTGCAATAAGCCTTTCTGCTCAATGCGTCAGCAATCACATTGGCCTTGCCTGGAGTATACTCAATACTCGGATTATACTCTTGAATCATTTCGACCCATCGAGTTTGCCTGAGGTTGAGATTAGGCTGAGTGAAGATGTACTTGAGACTCTTGTGATCAGTGAAAATGTCCACTTTTCTTCCCAATAGAAGATGTCTCCAAGTCAAAAGAGCATGCACAACTGCCGCCAACTCGAGATCATGAGTGGGGTAGTTCTTCTCATTGGGCTTCAACTGGCGAGAGGTATAAGCAACAACTTTCTTCTCTTGCATCAACACTGCGCCAAGACCTTGGAGAGAAGCATCACAAAAGACCTCGTACGGTTTGGATTCATCAGGCGGAGTCAAAACTGGAGCAGTGATCAATTTCTCTTTCAAAGTGTTGAAAGCAATATCACACTCCGGAGACCAAACGTACTTGAGGTGCTTCTGGAGGAGATTTGAGAGAGGCTTCGCGATCTTAGAAAAGTTTTCAACGAATCTTCGGCAATAGCTTGCGAGACCGAGGAAGCTACGGAGTTGCTTCACGTTCTGAGGAGGTTCCCAATTCACAATTGCAGACACCTTCTCAGGATTCACGGCAATGCCCTTGGCAGAGATGATATGACCAAGATAAAGAGCCTCATCGAGCCAAAATTCACACTTGGAGAACTTGGCGTAGAACTGATGTTCTCTGAGCTTATCGAGTACCAAACGCAAGTGCTTGGCATGATCTTCCTTGTTCTTCGAGAAAACCAGAATGTCATCGAGATAGACCAAAATGAAGTCATTGGTGTAGGCATTGAAGATGAAATTCATCATGCGAGAGAACGTCGGAGGAGCGTTGACGAGGCCAAAAGACATGACAGTGTATTCATATGAACCAAAGCTTGTCCTGAAGGCCGTCTTGGGAATATCTTGCTCACGGATTCGAATCTGATGATAACCCATATGGAGATCAAGCTTGGAGAATACTTGGGCACCTTTGAGTTGTTCAAACAGCTCGTTGATGTTGGGAAGTGGGTATTTGTTCTTGATGGTCTTCTTGTTCAATGGACGGTAATCAACACAAAGTCGGTCCGTTCCATCCTTCTTCTTCACAAAAAGAACACCACAACCCCACGGAGAAGAACTAGGCCAGATGAGACCCATTCTCTCTTGCTCATCGAGTTGCTTCTTCAGCTCCTTCAACTCTTCAGGTCCGAGCTTGTAAGGACGCTTGCACACAGGTTCCGTGCCAGGCTCAAGATCAATGACGAATTCAACTGGCCGTTGCGGGGGCATTCCTGGAAGCTCTTCTGGAAAGACGTCTTGATATTCGCAAACGACTGGAATTTGAGAGATGGCATCCAATTCACCCTTCTCATTGAGAGAAAATAGACGGATGGTATTATCCCGAGCGGCAAAGACAATTACATCCTCAGACGAATGAGTCAATTGAATCTGCCTGGCTGCACAATCAAGCTGAGCCTTGTGCTTAGAAAGCCAATCCATCCCGAGAATAAGATCAATATCCGAGTTACCAAGAACCATTGGAGATACCAGAAACTTGAAATCACCCATCATGATAGAAATATCCGGAATCTCGTGGTTAGCGAGCAAACATTTACCCGGAGAGACAACTGCTAACGGATTATGCATAACTTGGGAAGTCAACTCATGCTTAGATGCAAAAGGCTTCGAGATGAAACAATGCGATGCACCAGTATCAAAAAGTACTTTTGCGGGAACATCATTAACAGGAAGGTTACCCATGATCACATCTGACGAATCCTCTGCCTGAGCTGCATTCATCAAATTGACCTTGGCGTGCTTGGGGTTATGCTTGACCACAGTTGTACTTGCCGATCTCACAGGAGGAGGAGGAGGAAGACGCCTCTGGTTGAAACACTTGTTGGCATAGTGACCCTTTTCTTGGCACTTGTTGCATGTGACCTCTGAAAGCGGACGGTGGTACGGAGCACTTGATCTTGGAGGTTGAGACGAAGTCTTGTTCTGAAAACCAGGGTTGGGTGGGTGGGAAGAACCACTACCACCGTTGCTCTTCTGCTGATACAGCTGACGGAACGGAGGAGGAGGAAGCCAATACTTCTGCTGCTTGGCCACTTGAGTAGAGGAAGAAGGCGTAGTGTCTCTGACTCGCTTCTTGGAAGCATCACACCTCAACTCGGCCTCTTGCTTCAGTGCCATGTTGTAGAACTCATCATATCTCAAGGGCTCAAAGAGAACAAGAGCTAGCTGAATTTCTTCTCTGAGACCACCCCTGAACTGGTATATCATGTTCTTCTCATTAGGTACGTCCTGCTTGGCAAAGCGGGTGAGCTTCTGGAACAACTTGTTGTAGTCATAGACAGACAAAGAGCCTTGCTTCAGGTTGCGGAATTCCTCACGCTTACTTTCAACCACGCTCTGAGGGATGTGATGAGCTCGGAAATCTTAACGGAATTCATCCCAAGTGATCAGACGTCCACCTCTGGAATCCTTGTACTGCTGGAACCATTCTGCAGCTTGATCTTTGAGTTGGAAGGAAGCGAACTTGACAAAATCTTCAGGCCTGACGTTGCTGCACTCAAAATGCTTACACAGATCCACGAGCCAATCATCAGCATCGGTTGCCTCAACACAATTGCTGAAAGTCTTTGGCCCATTAGCAAGGAACTGGTTGAGTGTAGCAAAGTGATTCTGATTGTTGCCTTGATTCCCTTGATTGCCTTGATTGTGCTCTTGGAGAATTTGCATGATCAACTGTGTGTTTGCGTTGGTTGCGGCCATCACAGCTTGCCATGCCTCCGGAGGAGGTGGAGGTGGTGGCGGATCAGGATTCGGAGTCGTGCGCGTTGGAGGAGCCATCCTGAAGAGGTTGACATCCATTAGCACATTGATAGACAAATATTGAAGCTGAATCCAACGGAATGAAAATTGCAACATAAAGTCTTCACATCCGAACAAAATGAACGAATGCAGTCCTCTTGAAATGGTCACACATCCATAAATTGAGAAGCCGCGTTGAATTAAGGTAGATAAATAAATAAACAAGGTACGGCTCAAGAACGAATAATCGGTAAGAAATCCCAATCTCAAACCAATATCCGTGGAAGAAGAACTAGAGCTACAAGAATTCCCACCTATGAAACTCCCGAACCTTTCCGGTTATGCAATCAGGTGTTGGGGATACAGGGGAAGCATAATATCTCACCCAAACTAGCAAATCCTGCATCCAGCTGTATCCATCCTTCAACACATAACCGAGAAAAACTTCGGAAACCATCTACCTCAACCTTCGAAAAGCATCCGTTATACAAGTTATGGCGATACTCCCGAACTCCCGCCCCAGTACTGGG
This sequence comes from Triticum urartu, assembly GCF_003073215.2. Taxonomy (NCBI): domain Eukaryota; kingdom Viridiplantae; phylum Streptophyta; class Magnoliopsida; order Poales; family Poaceae; genus Triticum; species Triticum urartu. Next base: position 138,225,461 of record NC_053028.1, on the reverse strand, counting down.
TGGAGTCGAGGTTATCTCACCAACGAACTGCATAAAAGAGATTTTCGATGTCGGCGTACTAAACTCAGGTATTCCAGAATTGCAACGATAAAATTATGATGACAACACCTCAGAGCTCAACTCCCCGGGACACTTCCACTAAACCCCTGACAGGAGGCACCAAGACAATGTTCTCATCATAAAACCATCGGAACGATTCCAAGATACCCGCGTGATCCTAAAAAGAATTTAGTGAAATTTGAGACGAGAAGAGTCAAAACTCTACGTCAGGATGCCTTACCAGAGCGATGAGGAGACTGGGAAGTAAAAAAGAATTCCTAAACTCTCCGATATATAATTCCTAAATGACTCAAAACATTTTTCTAGACACAACTCGGCCGCTAAAAACAATCAAGCAATGGGGCTCCTAAGGTCGGGGAAGGCTCTGATACCAAATTGTAACACCCTCGATGTGACTATATCTCCCACGTGTCGAGGCACGACTTAGAGGCATAATCGCATTGAGGGCATATGTCGCAGGTCAGGTAATCATCATAAACATCCCATGTAATATAGATAACGAAAAGGGATAACATAGTTGGCTTACACTCACCACGTCAATCAAGTACATAAATAACATACATCATCCAAACACTCATGGCCCGACTACGGCGCCAAAATGGAAGATAACCCAACAAGCGACATGGTCCCGATCACCCCCAATAGGGCACCACTACTGATCATCAGGAAAGGAAACATAGTAACGTTGAGAGTCCTCGTCGAACTCCCACTTGAGCTCGTACGTGTCACCTGGAGCGGAATCACCTGGACCTGCATCTGGTGTAATAGTAATCTGTGAGCCACAGGGACTCAGCAATCTCGCACTCTCGCGATCAAGACTATTTAAGCTTATAGGTAAGGTAAGGTAAATATATGTGTGGAGCTGCAGCAAGCGACTAGCATATATGGTGGCTAACTTATTCGCAAAAGAGAGCGAGAAGAGGAGGCAAAGCGCGAACGAGAAACTAAAGGACAACCCGCGCAAGCATTACTCCAACACCGTGTCCACTTCCCGGACTCCACCGAGAAGAGGCCATCACGGTAACACACTCGGTTGATTCATTTTAATTAAATTAAGATTCAAGTTATCTACAACCGGACATTAACAAATTCCCATCTGCCCATAACCGCGGGCACGGCTTTCAAAAGTTCAAATCCCTGCAGGGGAGTCCCAACTTAGCCCATGACAAGCTCTCACGGTCAACGAAGGAATAGACCTCCTCCCGAGACGTTCCGATCAGACTCGGTACCTCGGTTCTTCAAGACACTTCGACAGGTTAAAACAAGACCAGCAACACCGCCGGAATGTGCCGACAAATCCCGATAGGAGCTGCACATATCTCGTTCTTAGGGCACACTCAGATTGTCCAGACTTCCGGTAGGCCAGCCCAGAGTTGCCCCTGGTAGCCACCGGCGGCTGACGAGGTGGACCAACACTCAGAGAAGCACTAGCCCGGGGGGGTTTAAAATAAGATGACCCTCGGGCTCCAGAAACCCAAGGGAAAAGAGGCTAGGTGGCAAATGGTAAAACCAAGGTTGGGCATTGCTGGAAAAGCTTTAATCAAGGCAAACTATCAAGGGGTTCCCATTATAACCCAACCGCGTAAGGAACGCAAAATCCGGGAACATAACACCGATATGACGGAAACTAGGGCGGCAAGAGTGGAACAAAACACTAGGCGAGAGGCCGAGCCTTCCACCCTTTACCAAGTATATAGATGCATTAAGATAACATGGAAATATAATTATATCCCAACACGTAAATAGATGTTCCAACAGGGAACGGCCTTCAATCTTCACCTGCAACTAGCAACGCTATAAGAGGGGCTGAGCAAAGCGGTAACATAGCCAATCAACGGTTTGCTAGGACATGGTGGGTTAGAGTTTTGACATGGCAATTTGGGAGGCTGGCAAGCAAATGGTAGGCATCGTAGCCTTGGCATAGCAAAATAGCGAGCAAACTAGCATAGCAAAGATAGTAGTGATTTCGAGGGTATGATCATCTTGCCTGCAAAGCTGTCAGAGTTGACTGGATCCTCGAAAGCAAACTCAACGGGCTCCTCGTTAGCGAACTCATCTCCCGGCTCTACCCAAACAAGACAAACAATCAACAAGGATACAATCAACCACATGCAAGCTCAAACAATAAGATGCAATGATGGTATGTTATGCGGGATGCGATGCGGGATGCATATGCAAGATATGACAGGAAATGCATGAACCTGGCCTCAACTTGGAAATCCAAGTGTGCCACTGGAAATATGAGATGAAATCGCTTGAAAACGATATAAAGAACGCCGGAATCGGAGTTACGGTTTGGAAATGGCAAGCGATTCAAATGACACCGGTCTGCGATTTACAGCAAGTAGGCATCTAACTGCAATGAGATGAACATGCTACAGCACTCAAACATGGCATCAAAATACATGGCAGGGAAGCATTCAAGATGCTTAACAAAAGTCTAGCACTGAGCTATGGCCAATTCATCCATTAACAGGTTCAAATAAGCATGGCAAAAATGCATATGGCAAACAGATCTCAGACTTAGTGAAATTAACACTTGTCTGGAATTTCAGACCAAGTAGCTCTCTTCGGAGCAACAAAACAACATGCTACAGGACCTGAACATGGAAAAGTAAAATATGACATGGAGATACTCAAATAGCTTAACAAAAGTCCCTTAGTGACCTTGAGCCAAAAGGGATCAGAAAATATACTAACAAGCACATGAACATAGCAAAAACATAATCAGTTTTCAGACTTAGTGAAAACTGGCACATGCTGAAACATAACTCAAGTAGGCATGTTTACGAGCTCGATGCACTCACTACGGTGCAAGTCATGACAAGAAAAGCATACATATATCAAGAACACACAAAATACAGCTATACATGGCAAGAACAATGGCATAGCATACACGGATCAACTACAACATCATCGGCAAAATTGCAAACAAGTTGACAATCTGCCCAGATTCACAAAGTAGCAAAAATAGAGCTCGATTGACTCAAGTTAGGGTACTCCATAATTGCAAACAAATACATGGATGGATAGATCACTACAATATTAACAAAACTCCTTTACTGATCATCCTCAAAAGTGGCACGGATCACTAGGAAACAACATGAACATATGGCATCATGAGATAAACAGGTCAAGGACTTAGTGGAATTGCTAAGTCCCTGAAAACAGAATTACCAAGTGCCTCACTTTGCAAGCTTGCACTAGTCACCACACTCATCACAAAAATACATGGGTTGCACCTCTGGAAAGATGACAAAACCCTTAACAAAACATATGTAGAGCATCAGGGCATAACATGCACACAATAATCATGGCAAAAATGACAAATGTCTAAGATGGAGTAGCAGATCTGATAATTAACTCAAGTAGCCCTCTTCTAACAGCATTTCGGGCATCAAGATGAACTCAAATGAAAATGATGCGATGGAATGAAATGATGTACTCTCTGAGATGAACAATTTGATATGCCATATGCCAAAAACGGAGTTATGGATGAGGAGATATGATGCCATGAACAGGAACACTTAAGCTAGGGTTTCGGGAAAAATAACAACCGAATCTCAGATCCAGATCGGATCCACTGTAGCAGCACTGTAGCTGGCGGCGCGCGCGACCCGAGGATAGCCGGCCGGAGTCGTGGTTCTCGCCGGAGAGAAGGTCGCCGGAGTGAGGGGGGTCGAAGAAGGACGCCGGGACGGAGGTGCGGCGAGGCGGAGCTGCTCCGGTGGCCTTGGCGCGGCCGGACAAGGCGGCGGGGTCGGCGCCGGCGACGAGCTAGCGGGCGGCGGAGGCGGCCGGCACTCGAGGCGGCGTGCGGCGGCGCTCGAGGGCGCGGAGGCCCTGGCGGCGAGGCGGAGGAGGTGCGGGGCACCCGGGAGATGGGCCTTGGGGGGCCCGGCCGGGCCGAGCGGGCCGGTGGGACTGAGGCGGCGGTGATGCGGTCCCGCGGGGCGCGGACCACCGGGGTGGCGACACATGGCGGCGATGGGGAAGAGGACAATGTCCGTCGGCGGGTTTTTGTCCGATGCGACGCGGGGGAAATGGATCTGAGGTTAGGGATGGAGGGGATCCGGGATTTTTAGGAGGGGTTCTATTTATAGCCATAGAAGGAGCTAGGAGAGTCCAAATGAGGTGCGGTTTTCGGCCACGCGATCGTGATTGAACGCTCTAGATGATGGAGCAGAGTTTGGTGGGTTTTGGGCCAAATTGGAGGGGTGTTGGGCTGCAACACACACGAGGCTTTTTCGGTCCCTCGGTTAACCATTGGAGTATCAAACTAAGTCCAAATGATACGAAACTTGACAGGCGGTCTACCGGTAGTAAACCAAGGCCGCTTGGCAAGTCTCGGTCCAATCCGGAAATGTTTAATCCCCACACACGAAAGAAAGGTAGAAATGACCACCGGAGGAGAACGAAGCGCCGGAATACAAAACGGACAACGGGGGAAATGCTCGAATGCATGAGACGAACACATATGCAAATGCAATGCACATGATGACGTGATATGAGATGCATGACAACGATAACAACACACGGAGACAAAAACCCGAACCCGAGAAAATAAAATAACTTAACGCCGGAAACGGCAAGAGTTGGAGTACAAATTGGGTAAGTTACATCCGGGGTGTTACACGGGGGCTTAGCTGCAGTCCAGTACTCGCCTAAGTATTTGAAAATCCTACCGAGTGGTGAGCCAGCCTCCCACTCAGGGGCTTAGCTGCAGTCCAGTACTCGCGTAAGTATTTGAAAAATCCTACCGAGTGGAGATCCAGCCTCCCACTCAGGGGCTTAGCTGCAGTCCAGTACTCGCCTAAGTTTGAAAAATCCTACCGAGTGGAGAGCGACCCTCCCACTCGGGGCTTAGCTGCAGTCCAGTACTCGCCTAAGTTTGAAAAATCCTACCGAGTGGAGAGCGACCCTCCCACTCGGAGGCTTAGCTGCAGTCGAGTACTCGCCTAAGTTTGAAAAATCCTACCGAGTGGAGAGCGACCCTCCCACTCGGGGGCTTAGCTGCAGTCCAGTACTCGCCTAAGTTTGAAAAATCCTACCGAGTGGAGAGCGAACCTCCCACTCGGAGGCTTAGCTGCAGTCCGGTACTCGCCTAAGTACGAAACACATCCCAATCCGCAAGGACGACGAGGTGCAGGTCGATTGCCACCTTCTCCTTTGGAGCTTTGCCACAAATACAACGTGCACTCCATCCCAAACCGCAAGGACGACGAGGTGTAGGTCGACTGCCACCTTCTCCTTCGGAGCTTCGCCATAAATACAACGTGCGCTCCATACCAATCCGCAAGGACGACGAGGTGCAGGTCGACTGCCACCTTCTCCTTGGGAGCTTCGCCACAAATACAACATGCACTCCATCCCGATCCGCAAGGACGACGAGGTGCAGGTCGACTGCCACCTTCTCCTTCGGAGCTTCGCCACAAACAAAATGTGCGCTCCATCCCGACCTGCAAGGACGACGAGGTGCAGGTCGACTACTACCTTCTCCTTCGGAGCTACACCACAAATACAAAAGTTGTCTCGAGTGAAGAACAAGTTCCACTCGACGGAGAATTCGTGAAGATATTCAACGATAAACCAAGTTCAGATAAATCCTAAAGGTTCCAGACCGCAGATTGAAGTGCTCGGGCATTCAGCCCAAAAGAGTTTAACGGTTACAAAAACCACTCAGCATTCCGAGGCAAATTTAAGGTGGGGCATAAAAGTTTGTTCACTCCGCAGGAGGAGGACTGGCAGGCTCGACGAACTCGTCCAGGTCGACGCCGTCGGCGATCCGAGTGGCTGCAGCAATAAAAGTCTCCATAAAAGATCGGAAGTCATGCCTCTGGGTGTTGGAGACCTTGATTGCTGCCAGCTTATCTTGTCGCACCTCCTTGCAGTGGACACGAACCAAAGACAGAGCCACATCAGCACCACACCGGGCAGAAGATTTCTTCCACTCCTGCACTCGACCAGGGATCTCATTAAGTCGAGTCATCAGAGACTCGAGATCATTCTGGAGCGTGGCCCCTGGCCAAAGTGTTGTGTCGATCCGTGATGTGGCGACCTTCAGTCGAGCCAAGTAGTCCACAACACCGTCGATGTGGGATTCCAGTCAGAGCGGATTCATGGCAGTTTCATCTTTCACGGGAGAGTTGATGGGGTCCAAACCTGGCTCAATCCACCCAGTCTCCTCCTCGAAGTTCTGGCAAAACTCTGCATTCACGATCCAAGGATAAGTCAATTTTCGTATGCTGAGTCGACAAAAAAAACATCAGTCGGAACAAAATGTATACCTTCAAGCTTGATGAAAAACTTCTTGGCAAGGCTCCTCAGATAACTCTCTAGGTCGTCCCTCCTGCGAGCGATGCCTTCCATCTTCTCGTACAGGTTGGCATTGTTTTTCTTCAAGCGCGTGCACTCCTTGTTGGCTTCGTTCAGGGAAGATTTCATCTTGGCGTTCTCTTCTTCCAATTGGCCGACTGAAGCCAGTTTCTATTCAGCCAGAGTGGTTCTGTCGTCAGCTTTCTTTTGAGCGGCAGCCAAATCCTGATCCGTCTTCGCCAGAGCTTCATTCAGTTTTTCTGCAAAGAAATGGTGCTTGATTCAGAAAGAGCAGAAGGGTACTCAAGCCTAAGACAAACCAGTCGACAAGCTCGTCTTACCATTGGCGTCGTCCTTGGCCTTTTGCAGCTCTGTCTTAGCCAATTCCATGTCAAGGTTTAGCTGGATCTGATGTTTCTCCAAGTCAGCAAAGCGAGCTCCAAGATCGCAAGATTTTTGCAAACAGGGAGGTGAAGTTATTTTACAGCGAAAAACGACAAAGACAATCAATACTAAGACTACGGTCGACTGCCCGCAGTCCACCATAGTCTCGGGGACTACACCCAATGGGTGCACTTTGCGTGCCCCCACCGGTTCGGTTTACACTCGACACGGCCAGACCAGATCGAGTGAAAGAATCAAAATACAAAGACTACAGTCGAATGCCAGCAGTCCATCGTAGTCTCGGGGACTACACCCAGTGGGTGCACTCAGCGTGCCCCCACTAGTCCAAAAATTCAATCGACGTACCCAGTGGGTGTACAGATGCAAAGATTTTTGGAAAGAGAGTCTCCAGATAGCATATCCTAACAGAACAAGTGGTGACCAGCTAACCTGAACATTTCTTTGGAGAGCCGAGCTGGCGTCATAGGCGGCCTGACTGGCGTCCCGCACCATCTTCACCTTCTCCATGATAATGCCCGCCTGGCGTATGGCTTCCTTGGCAGCATTCACTTCGTCCTCTGGGACATGATGGATCGCAAAAACTGAAGGTGGGTCGGCAGGAGCTTGAGCAGTCGACAAAGAAGGCAGGGCACTCGACAATGGTACGGCGAAGGTAACAGAACCCCGATTGGCATCACCAGCGTCCTGAACGACTGGTTCCGCCATCGGCGTCGACTGTGGCACCTTGCTTGCAGGAGCTTTCCTATTTTTCCTCGTCAAAGGCCTCTCAGGATCTTCATCATCATCATCGGGGAGGTCAATAATGTTAGGAGCTGTTCAAAGATCAATCGCCAAAATCACATCACCCAATGGTACACATTGCAGTTGAGTCGACCAAATAAAGACAGAATGACAGAAATCATACCCAGATTGGAAGTGACTGCATCCTCCATTACCTCATCCTCATCTCTGTAAGCTGAGGTCCTGGAAGTAGCAGCGCTACCAGTTCCAAAGTTCGTCTGGTTAAATCAAGAAAAAAACAGCACGGAGCGTCGAGTGAATACAAAGGGAGACACTCACGCAGAAGCGACGGGATGTCAATCTTAATCTTCGGCAACGCCTTCCGAGGCTTCTGCTCTGCAACTTTGAGATGCTTTGACACTTTTTCAGTTGGGGTTGGTGAAGATGTCCGAGGACGCTTTGAAGACTGACCAGTCTGAGCAATCGCCTTTTCACGGGCGCTCGGTCGTTCTTGGTCAAGCTTGGATCGCCTCTCCCTGCAAGGAGGCGACTCGACTTCTTCTTCGTCACTTGAGTCGTCGCTTTCTTCGTCCTCTTCTCCGTCATAATGCCATTCGCCACTGTCGCCGCCGCTCGCCTCTCCTTCCAGATCTTGCTCTTGCTCTCCGTTGGGCACTGAGTACATTTCGATAAGGGCCTGAAAGAAAGCAGGAAGAATAAAGTCAGTCGACGCAGTATAGACAGCTGCGTGAGTGAATTCAGATTATAATCAAAAGCTCAGAATCGGACCTTTTCTAGTTCGTGGGACTGGTCGAATGGAGGAACTCTCCTGGCTCCCCTGGGGTTGTCCTTGTTTTCGGTGATGCCCGACAGCCACCCCTCCAGTGTGTCGTCATCGACCTCCTCCGGGTGAATCCGAGTGGTGTCGTCAAGACCCGAATACATCCACATCGGATGGTCACGAGCTTGAAGAGGCTGGATGCGCCGTCGAAGGAAAACCTCCAAGAGATCCATACCAGTGACCCCGTCACGGATAAGCTGGACCACTCGTTCGACCAGCACCCTAACTTGCGCCTTCTCCTCCGTGAGCACCTTCAAAGAGGAGGGTTTCCTCGCTCGGTCCATGGTAAAAGGAGGGAGGCCAGTCGACTGCCCTAGTGTCGGCTGGTCTTTGCAGTAAAACCAGGTCGACTGCCATCCGCGGACCGAGACGGGAAGAATCATGGCCCGAAAGGAACTTTTCCCTCTCATCTGAACACCAAGACCCCCACACATCTGAATCACTTGTGTTCTCTCGTCACTCGGATTGGCCTTTTTCACCGTCTGAGAACGACAGGTGAAAATGTGCTTGAAAAGACCCCAGTGAGGCCGACAACCCAAGAAATTCTCGCACAAAGACACGAAAGGAGCGAGATACACGATTGTGTTGGGAGTGAAGTGGTGGAGTTGTGCCCCAAAGAAATTTAGAAATCCCCAAAAGAAAGGGTGAGGAGGCAAGGAAAATCCACGGTCGACGTGGGTGGCAAGGAGAACGCACTCACCCTCCCGAGGTTGCGGCTCGGATTCCTTCCCCGAAAGCCGCGCCGATCCATGGGGGATCAGTCCTCCGTCGGCTAGGTCGTCGAGGTCTTCTTGGCGGATCACCGAGCGGATCCAGTTGCCCTGGATCCAGCCCTTCGGCAGGCCGGCTCGTGAGGAAGATCCACCCCGACTGGTCGCCTTCCCCTTCGCCTTTGCCGTCGCCTTCTTCGCCCGCTCCAGAGCCGCCGTCTTCTCCTTCCCCATCATCGTCGGCGAGACGCGTACGGAGCGGCGGCGCTGGGGCGAGAGCGAGCGCGACGAAGAAGCCTGAAGAGGAGAAGAGGAAATGAGAACGCACTGTTCAAGAAACCACGGTCCGACGCCTTATATGAGGTCGCTTCCGAGTGGCTGACTGGTAGGCCCGGACGATCTGTCAAATCCCGTCACAATCGTGCGCGCGATACGTGGCAGAAAAGGTGGCATGGAGATCGAGGCGGCTTCGCCCTATCCCATCCGATTACTGCAGCCTCCCCCGTCCCACGCGCTTCCAAAATTCGAATCCCGCGCGCTTCCCAAAATTCGAATCCCGCGCGCTTCCCAAAATTCGAATCCCGCGAAATCTGCGGGCAGCAGAACAACTTGTCAGACGGAAGATCTCCTCCACACCATCACTCGGAGCTTTTCAAGTAAAGAAACTCACTCGACAAAAAACTAAGAATGGATCAAGGCAACTGAAAAGGAAGTTGCTGTCATCACTCAGGTTCATTGATCCGAAACAAGATATGCTCATGGCATGAAAAATGAGTCGGAGAAGTTCTCAACTCCTTCCCCACTCAAACCTCAATCCATTCGGGGGCTAATGATGAAGCTATGTACCTAGGGTAGGGTCATGGACCTGTCCTAACTGCCCTACCCAAGGACATCTCTAGAAGAAATCACCTTTCAATCGACTTGGAGGTGTTCCACTCGACAGACTCGAAGACACTCGACCAAGAAGCAGTCACTCGACCAAGATCCAACCACTCGACGGCCAGGAGACCTAAAGTCACTCCGCACGCTAACGGTCGCTCATTAAGTAGCTTTTATGGTCATCATAGCACTTTATTAGGGGCGTTACCAGTAACGCCCGACCTTAATGTATTTGAAACCCTGCATAACTGAGGGCCGGAGGGTCTGGCGAACTCTATATAAGCCACCCCCCTCCTCAGTGTAAAGGGTTCGCACGCCTGTAATTCATACACACATAATCCAGTCGACCGCCTCCGGGCTCTGAACTCGTAAACCTCGTGTGCTTACAACTACTCCATAGCTAAGATCTTGCCTCTCCATACCTACCCCCCTACATTACTGTCAGACTTAGAACCACGACAGCGGTCAGTTGGAGCATGCTAGCAGCATGTATAGTATGACATAAAGATTTGCAAGGTACACACGGATCTCAATGTTCCAGACCCATTGACTAAAACCTCTCTCATAAGCAAAACATGATCAAACCCCAGAACTCATTGGGCGTTAATCACATGGCGATGTGAACTACATTATTGACTCTAGTGCAAGTGGGAGATTGTTGGAAATATGCCCTACAGGCAATAATAAAATGGTTATTATCATATTTCCCGTTCATGATAAATGTTTATTATTCATGCTAGAATTGTATTAACCATAAATTTAAATACATGTGTGGTTACATAAACAAGCACCATGTCCCTAGTGAGCCTCTACTAGACTAGCTCGTTGATCAAACATGGTTAAGGTTTCCTAACCATAGACATGAGTTGTCATTTGATAACAGGATCAAATCATTAGGAGAATAATATGATGGACAATGCCCAACTGTAAGCTTAGCATTTGATCGTATCACTTGAGTTTATTGCTATAGCTTTCTTCATGTCAAGTATATATTCCTAAGACCATGAGATCATGAAACTCCCGGATACCAGAGGAATACCTTGTGTTCTATCAAACGTCACTTCATAATTGGGTGACCATAAAGATGCTCTACAGGTATTTCCGAAGGTGTCTGTTGAGTTGGCATGGATCGTGACTGCGATTTGTCACTCCGTATGATGGAGAGATATCTCTGGGCCCTCTCAGTAATACAATATCATAAAGAGCTTGCAAGCAATGCGGCTAATGAGTTAGTCATGAGATCTTGTATTACGGAACGAGTAAAGAGACTTGTCGGTAATGAGATTGAATTAGGCATGGAGATACCGACGATCGAATCTTGGGCAAGTAACATATCGCCGGACAAAGGGAATTGCGTATGGGATTAACCGAACCCTTGACATCGTGGTTCAGCCGATAAAAGATCTTCGTGGAAAATGTAGGAATCAATATGGGCATCCAGGTCCTGCTATTGGTTATTGACTGGAGAGGTGTCTCGGTCATGACTACATGATTCTGGAACCCGCAGGGTCGCATGCTTAACGTTCGTTGATGCTAGAGTAGTATTGGGATATTTGATGATTGGTAACCGAATGTTGTTCAGAGTCCCGGATGAGATCGTGGACGTCACAAGGAGTCTCGTAATGGTCGAGAGGTAAAGATTTATATATGGGAAGTCATATTTTGGGTTCTGGAAAAAGGTGTAGTTTTTTCAATATTGTATCGGGAAGCTTCCAGAAGGTTTCGGAGGATTCCGGAGGGGTCCAGAAGTTCACAAGTCGGTCCATCACGTCCCAAGGGCTGGCATGGGCTGAGGGGAGGCACCCTGGCCTTATTGGGCTAGGCGGCCATGGAAGGGAAAAGGGGGAATCCTAGTAGGAATATGATTGGACTTGGAGTCCAAGTCCTCTCCCCCTTGGCGCCAACTCCTATTAGGAGTAGGGGTGGACTCCCAGTCCTCCCACTTGGAGTCCAACGCTTATTTGGCTCCGTCGAAAGAGTAAGCCAACGGATTTTTGGTATACTCCGGTGTCCGGTACATCTGGGACTTACCTGCACATTAACCCTTCTTAACCCTTATGCACTTTCCGGTGATTGCACCGAATGTCCGATGAACCACTGCAGGAAGACAATGCCAAAGTGCCACTTGTTGACTCCAGAGGATGATGATTTAGAAGGGGCACTTTGAAATCTAGAGGACAATGAATCTTTGAGTTGGTCGAAGCATTGCCTGGAGAACGTATTTTAGGATGGCTGGGTTGATCATGTTTGCATGGTGGAAAGAAAGGTTGTTTGGATGCCGAGTGGTCTTATCTACTAGTTTGGTTTTGTTTGGAGGTTGTATCTTTGTACATAATCGTGAGAGTTTGGTCATGTTTGACTGTCGAGAGATTGTACCCTTTTACACATTTTTTTGATTTTCTTTTCTAGGAACATTAGTGCTATTTTTTTAGACGTGTGATGTTCAGATTTTTTATTGTGGGACCAGTGTGACTTTTTCTTTCTAATCCTGGGATGGTCCAACCTTTTTGGATTGGGAGTTGAGTGCACGTTGAGATAATTGCATCTATAGTCCTCGTACTTGCAGGCGACGTCTAACTCAGTCCTGAAACTTGCGTGTTGCTTCAATACGATCTCGGTACATGAAAATACGTGGTCAATACGGTCCCTGAGATTGAAACGCCAGTCCTGGCTCTACACGTCACATACGTATCTTGTATTTTTGTAGTGGAGGCCACGCTTCGTGCGGCCCATATGTCAGTGGGCCAAAAAAATGAAAAAACCAACATGCAGGGGGGATTCGAACCCACAAGCTCTGCCCAACCACTGCCCGAGCGGGCCACTAGGCCAATTGCGTGATCTTGTGTAACATGTGGATGCACTATGTATTATAAGCATATCAGAGTCTCTTTGAAAATATACATGAATTTTAAAATATTCATGAGTTTTTTAGAAAGCAAAAACGTTCATCGATTCACAAAATGTTCATGATTTAATAGTAAAACGTTGTATCTACAACAAATGTCCATGAATTTTTAAAAATATTCAAAACAATATTTAAAAAATGTTCACTGATTCAAAAATGTATTGATGAATTCAAAAATGTTCGTCACAAAAAAAATGTTTCTGAATTTCAAAAGTTTTTCACGTATTTCAGGAAATATTTTCCTATGCAAAAAAACTTGTTGACGAGTTCCAAAAAACCTGTATGCAGTTTCAAAAAATATTCACTAAATTGGAAAAGTTCATGAATTTAGAAAATGTCCGCAACTTCAAAAATATGGTGAACATTTTGGGAGTGCATCTCCTCACATACATATAGTGAGTGCAACTTAGAAATTTCCAAAAAATAATGTTCGCAACTTAGAAAATTTGCGCAACTTGTACAGAAGACTAAATATATAGGGGGTGCATCACCTCACATATCGTGCGCGCGCACACGCACGCACGCACACACACACACACACACACACACACACACACACACACACTTGGTATTCATGAATTGATTTTTTTATGTTCCTAGATTCAAAAAATGCTCATGATTCAAAAGTAAAAGTTTGTGTATAGAAAAATGTGCTTGAATTTATGAAAATATTGAAGAAAATGCTTCGGGTTTAGAAAAATATATTTCCTAAATTTTGAGAAAATTTTCACTGTTTAAAAAAATATTGATGAATTCAGAAAATGTTCACCACAAACAAAATGTTTATGAATTTCAAAAGTTATTCAGAAATTAAAAAAAAGTTTGCCTATGCAAAAAAACTTGTTAACGAGCTCCAAAAAGCGTACTTAAAAAATATGGTGAACATTTTTTCAATTCTAAAAAGAAGTTTTAAATTCGAAAAATGTTCAGCGCGATTTTTTTAAATGTTGACCGGTTCTTAAAAACTTGTGAATTAAAAAATATTCGCAATTTCAAAAAATTTGTATGCAGTGGGCTCAGTGGGGTACGCACCAGGTTGCTCGTGCCCTTTTTTTAGGGTTTGCTCGCGCCAAATAGGAGGCTGCCAAAAAAATGAACACGAACGAAAAAACAGAACATGCAGAAGACAGCTGGGCCGTAGCTATAAAACAAAAGGAACATGCCCGTACAGCCCAAAAAAAGACTGTGAATACCTAATTATATTTCTTTTTACTCAAAAAAACTAAATATATTTCTTGTAAAGAGGATTACATATATAGGGTGTGCATCTCCTCAAATATCACGCGTATACGCTTGGTCTGGTGGCTAGCGCGCTTCTTCGGCCCACATGTTGCGGGTTCGAACCACAGCACCCCCGCGCGATATTTCTTTTATTTCTCAATACCCCACTGACATATGGGTCCAACCTAACGAGCGGGGCCAGTCTGACGTGGCATACGGCAGAATACACAACACGTATGCAAAGCTTACAGCCAGGACCGGCGTTTCAACCTTAGGGACCGTATTGATCACGTGTTTTCATGTATCGGGACCGTATTGAAGCAATACGCAAGTTCCATGACTAAGTTGGACGTCGCCAGCGGGTACAAGGACTATAGATGCAATTATCTCGTGTACGTTGGATGGTCCAACCTACTATCATCGAGATTGGTTGTTATTTTTGTGGGTAGGGTGGAGGGTACACCTGGCTTATGAGATTTATTGTGATTTTGCTGCGTAAGGTACGGGTCACCTGGATTATGAAGATCTACTGAAGGTTCTAGTGCATTGACGAAAATAGGCCCATCGGATTAAAGGCTAGATGTTTCTAATTATTGTGGGATTTTTTTAAAGTTATTTATCTTTTTTCTGGTGATCCCATCAAGTATTTTTTATATGTAATAATAATAGGATGGATTTGGATATGATATACTACTTTACTTGCATTGACATAGTATAGGATTGTACCATTAAGGTAGATTCAAGGTATTGCATATGATGTATTTGCTTAGTTGCAGAGTTTAAAAATGTAGAGGAGTTATTACATCATATCCTCTTACTAGAACAATTGCAACGGGTATAAATATTCTAATACATCAGTTTATGATTTATCGGCCCATATTGGCAATTGTGTAAGTAAATAATTATTAAATTATGCCTGTGATTTAACTTATAGTTTGATAAGAATTTTGGTAGGTAAATTAAAGTAAAATTGGTTCAGAATGTAAGCAAATTAATACATGATTGATTATCACACAAGAAAGGTTGGACGAAAGGGAAGAAAAGTGAAAGATGAAACCTTACATTCTTTTTAAGTAGATAGAACAGATTACAAATGACATCAAGATAGAATTGGACAAAAACGGAAAATACAACGACGGAATGATCGGACACGGGTCACCCACTGTCGAGCAGTCGAGAAGTTAACAGCAAACCGATCTTATTTTTTGGCAAGCTAGCTCCTGATTGAGATATAGCTTGAGGGGTCAGCACGCACCTGCCCGGAATCCGAGTCCACCACCCCTAGCGTCGTACAACATCTCCAACGTTCTCATTTGGACATTGCCGAGGAACCCGACGTAACCATCTGACCCGGACTCGGTGAAGGCCAGACAGCCATCCAACAGAACCCCATTGGGGACATCGAGGTCGACCGTGACGCCGCCGGTGAACGTGAGAGCGACCTTGGGCACGGTAACGTCGCTGTATCCGGTGAAGTTGTAGCATGTGTCGTCGTCGTCGCTCGGGATGAGCGGGTAAGCCGCCATGGCCGCCCGGAACGCGGACCGGAGTTTAGCGTAGGGCGTCGACGGCAGATGTGAGATGATATTGCCGCAGTCCACGATCAGGCCCCCCTCAAACACCTTCCGTGGGATGCGGAGCTGCTTCCCGCCGACGCTGATGCCGGTGAGCTTCACCAGGTAGGAGGTTCCGTCATCCATGAAGTCAGTCATCGGCGTGAATGAGAAGCCCGAGGTGTTGCTGGGAGCGCCAAGGGCTAGGAACCCGGTGCCGCTGCTCACCGGCGGGAGGCAGTAGGAGAAGGAGCCGCCGTAGAGGGCGGAGGTCTGGACCGGGAGCGACTGGGGCGCCCCGCCGAGCCCGAGCAGGCCGTCGGTCTTGTCGTCGGCGCCGCGCTGCTTGTATGCACAGCCGAAATGGAAGTCCTTGACCACTTCGCCGGGGGCCAGCGTGAGCGCCTCGTTGCTGTACACACCCCTGGTCTTTAAACCTCCTCCGTACTCGACTCGATACCCGCACTGGGACTGGGTGCCATTGTCGTTCATGCTGCAGCCATTGCCCAAGTGGTTGGACTGGAGGCTCTTGCAAACGTCGGAGCCGCAGGGGATGGGTGCGTAGGTGGAGGACTTGCGCGGGTCGAACAAAGGATCCTTCTGAGGGTAGCAGTCGGTGGAGTTGCATGGCGCGCATTGCACCCACGACAGGTCGCTGCCGGTGTCCATGAGGAGGACCTGCTCCACGGCCGGCGTGCCCAGGCCCAACGTCACTACGTACTCCTGCGAGTCCACAGAGGTGCCCAGGTGCGCCGGGATGCTCACCTTGCCCTCCATGATGGTTGTGGTGCCCCTCCCTCTCAGTGCTCTGCTCATGATGTAGTCTGCGCGGACACGGCTTCTGTGAAGCGCCTCGGCGAAAGATGATGGCTTGTCGGTGGACGGCGACTTGGCGCAGGGTCCGTGCCTGTGCAACAGCGGCACAACGGCGCCGGCGCGGTCTGGCCGCGGCATCACTAAAAGAAACATCAGAGTGTCATAGGACTGTTCCTAACATGCAGATCGGTTAGCGTCGAAAATTATGCCATGCTCAATTCATGCACGTACGTACCTGTTGATGTGGAGGTGGAGCAGACATCTTGTGTCTGAAATAAGCTGGTTGACACCACAACAAAGCTTTGCTTACCGTTGCCTGCAGCAGAAATGGTGGAAAGGTAGCTGCCAAATACGACCAGGAGGATGCACAAGAACAAGGGAGAAGCCATTGGAAGTTACAGTAGTATACAACGGGCTTGTTTAACCCAGTCTAGCTAGGACGCCCAAATTTATACACCAAGCACACGTACAAGAATCTATGTACCAATGATTATACCAAGGACTGAACAATCACTAAGAATGAAAATGGGCTCGAAGATTATACCAAGGATTGATGGGGTGTAGCCGTACGTGGTTGTCTTAGCACAAAAACAAGGATACTTTCTCTCCTCGAGTTAACCCGCACTCCTTTGTCATGTACGTTCACCGTCCACTTCTTACCTTGTAACTAGATACTAGAGTGCAATTTATTCTTAGAGTCCAACTCAAACATCTAACTTCTAACCACTTAGGGTTTTTTTTGCGAATAATTTTAACCACTTAGGTTAAATCTTCAACTTTTTTAATGCCCCTTATTTTGGACCCTATGCTTGTTTGCTAAAACAAGTAATGATAAAGCCGAAGCAAGCCTCGAGCGACATTAAACCTATTAAGCTAGACATGAAAGGCGGCCAACCAGCTATGCCACATGGCGCAAGCTGGTTGGCCGCGGTGAGAAATCTTTTAAAATTGTTTCAGATGAGGGTGTGGATTATTATTAGGCTACATGTGAAGGGCAGCCAACCAGCTATACCACGTGGCGCAAGTTGGTTGGCCGCGGTGAGAAATCTTTTAGAATTGTTTTAGATGAAGGTGTGGATTATTTTTTAAATGTATTTTTTAGATGGGGGTGAGGACCTCTGATATTTTTGTTAAATGCATGGTTATGCAAGGTGGCACTCGCTGGTAGGCTGCGGTGGTAATTTTGTTTTACATTTTTTTAGATGGAGGTGAGGATTTTTTCTGAGGTGTTCTTTTAGACGAAGGTGGGGATTCTATGTATTTTTTAAAATAGAAATATGCGCACAACTTACTCTCAAGCAGCGCCATAAGGTGGTGCCCCAACCACTAGTGGTAGGAAATATACCGTCTTCTATAATTTTCACATGAATTTGATGTTTAAATGCTTCAAAAAAAATTAAAGCATGCTTCAAAATTTGATGTTTATTCAGAGTATGCACATTTCTTGAGGAAATAGTGTCTTGATTGTTCTGTATAAACAGGTTTATGTGGTCATCTGTTTTTTCTAATAATCAACTTAATTATTAATTTCTAGACTAGACGGGAGAACAAGCCTTTACTTGCATGATGTTCCGTTGGATGGCTGTGATTTGATCTGATTCCATTTTTCACAATTCAATTTCCTTGAGTTTGTTCACTTATATTTCTTGCCTATATTGAGGGACCATGTTGTGAATTGTAGAAAAAAAACTAGAGATTTTCGGCGCCTACATCTTCGTAATGTTCCTATCATTTTTTTTTTGTCAAAATATATGGGTGCGACTATGCATGCCATCATGATCTAGTACATACAGGAGACTAATCATGTTTGTTAAGTGAATACACAGTTATTAGTCCCTTTGGCATCTATGTGCGTGGATCAAGGCACCAAAGTGAATATGACTCCAGCATGATGACAACGAGAAAAGAAGCATAGTTTTTTCGGTTAAATCTTGAGTTGTAGGGATCCCGCACTATATTAAGAGGTGATCAAAGGGGTTCATGAAATATTTGCTCAAGTCAACATCTTCTCAGCATCATTCCACTCACATCTCTACCAAAAAGTCTTTGGTCGGCCTATCCACACAATCAATCTTGTCAAATAGCCACTTCTACTTTCACTATTGCATTGTCCGGGTTCCTACCCGGATGTCCGCGCTATTGCCGGATCATCCAGGTTGCATTCCAGACATCCAGCTTGGCTATCACAAGACAACAATAGGTTTACCCTGGAACTGGATTGTACGGGATCCAACTCGTATGTTTGTCAACAACCCATAAGTGCTGCCCGAACAATCAAACGCAGGAGTGTTTTCAACCGGGCTACCCCGGGCGTTCCTGACAATGTCCCAGATATCCATGTGGCACTACAAGAATCAAACAGTTTGTCGTCAGGCAAGTACAGACGGCAAAAATTTTGCCGTCAGCTGGCAGACAACAAAGAGTGTCGGCAAAGCCTAAATCGGCAAAGAGTACTTTGCCATCAGCTTTTCATTTGGCAGACGGCAAAGATTTTTGCCGTCGGCAAAGAATTTTTTTGTTAGAAAAACCTGACCCAACAGTCCACGTAGAGCTAATGGACGACGACAAACACTACAGTATCCATCAACAGTTGTTGTTCCAAGAATCGACGACGAACAAATAAATTTCACAATACAAAATTACTCTATTTACACATAATCAACAATCACTTGTTGTTCCAGCACAAAAATGTTGCTCTATTTCACAAGATGAACAGATTACACACGAAAGGATATAAGAGATCCGAAGCAACGAGGAGCTCAAGGCGTCCGCCGCTGTGTCGGAGCTCGCCACGCTCATCCAAGCACTGGAGATCTGGCGCGACCCCGCCCTTCAATGCGGTGAGGGCCATAACCCTTCGTTGAGGTGAGGGCCACCACTCCTTCAGGCGGGAGGTGGTGCCGCATCAATGGATGGGGTTGGGGCCAACGAGGCATGCGGGGGCGACGGTCCCAGGGCAGGCAGGCGAGGTGGTGGCCGGAAGGTGGCGACGGGGGCCGGGGCTGGCAGGGGCGAGTGGAGGGGGGGAGGCCGGCGGGGGTGATGGGGGACGGGGCAGGGGCCACCATCGACGGGGGTGAAGAGGGAAGTGGTCGGGGCCGACAGGCGAGGTGGTGGCCGGCAAGGCCGATGCCGGCAGGCAAGGTGGTAACGGGTGCCGGCGGGCTCTGGATGAAGAGTAGAGAGAGGTACGAGAGAGAAGGGAGAGAGATCGTGGTGGTGGTGGGTGTCAGGAGAATAAGGGATAGAGAGAGTGTGGTGGGGGCGTAGGATGGGGCGTGGGCGTGTGGGTTTTGCGTTGTGGGGATGTCTGAAGCAGATCATGCCATGTCAACGATCCATGTGACCGATCCGCGTGGTGTGTTTCTTCTTTGTTGTCTACAAAAAACACAGACGGCAATTCTTTGTCGCCTGTAAAAATAATAATTAGACTGCAAAGTATGGTGAAAAAAAGAGTAAAAATGATTTTTGTGGATATTGCCTACATTCCTAATGTGGAAGGTAAAATGGTTTTTTAGAACTTATAGGACCCAACTAGAGCACACTTGCAGTTCGAATTTGAATTACTTGATGTAAATCAATGAAATATGTCAATATCACATTGAAATTCAAAAAAAATTGGCAGCTGAAATCTCATGTGGTCTACTTTAGGTGAAAATTGAAAGGGCACAATTTACAATATAATTCCTGGTATTTGCTTTAAAAAGTCATCTTGGGCAGTAGAAAAATAGAAAAATGAAAAATTAAATTTTTATTTGCGATATTTTTAGTTTATCATTTTTCCTATAAGAAATTACACATAAAAGGCCTCCATGCAAAAGGATTTTAATTTTTGAGCTTTTTTCATTTTCTATGATTTTTTCATATTGTTGTCAAAATTACATGGATGACTAATCATATAAAATTGCACCCATTTTCTGATTTGTACACATATTCAAATGAAATTCATACAAATCATGATTAATTTCAAGTGCATGCAAACAACTAGAAATATAATCCAGTTTTAGCATACGAAATTCTTACAAATCATAATTTATTCGAATAAACAAGAAGTTCGGCGCGATCCTATTCCGAAATCAGAAACTAATCTTCTTTTTCAAGCTGCGAGCGACACGCGGCAATGAAGACCTCGAGCTAAGACCATCCCAGAAGGCACATCGTCCGACGATGTTTCTGGGTGGCATTGGGTTGGGGCTGTCGAAGTGCTGGATCCAAGCGGTGTAGTCCTAGGAGAGGATGCGCGGCCATAATGGGTTGTTAGGCTCAAAGTCCGAATGCGCCCGCTCCTCTGGCGTCAGACATGCCTAAAACCTACAGACGGTGCGCGCAAAGGCTACTGAGTCGACGGCAGGGATAGGCGCCACCAGAAGAGCCCCCTGACTCACAATCCATCCCATCGACAGACATGTGCCCAGCAGCACAGGGATGTCATAGGTCGCGAGAAGCTCGGCTTCATGGAGAGTAATGTTGCGTGGCCACACCATGGATGTGGAAAGGGAGGTGGGAGAGGAGGGATATGGTTTGTGCTACAGTGGTGCCGGAGGTGGATAAGGTTGTAGAGGTGAGTGGCGAAATGGGATAGGGGGCTACATGTATGGCATGAGAAGGGTGGGTTGCGGCGTTAAGCCACCATTGATGTGTTGGGGAACGTTGCATGGAAAAAATTCTATGCACATGCAAGATCTATCCATGGAGATGCATAACTACGAGAGGGGGAGAGCATCTATATACCCTTGTAGATCGCTAAGCAGAAGCGTTTATCAACGCGGTTGATGTAGTCGTACACCTTCACGATCTGTCCCTAGGGCGCCCTAGGGCACCCCCAAAGGGGGCGGAAACCGCCCTGGGCTCCTGCCCTATGTGCGGCCCCCTCCCCCTTTCCTTCCTATGACGCAGGGGATAAGGCAGGAGGGGAGGCGCCCTCCCTTCCTTTTTCTCATGTGGAAGAGAAGGTAAGAGGGAGCTAGCCCTCTTCCCTTCCTTTCCTAGGGCCGGAGCCATGAGGTGGGACGCGCCAGCCCCTTATGGGCTAGTGTGCTCCCCTCTTCTTGGGCCGTTAAGCCCAATAACTCCCCGTGGCCTCCCGGAACCCCTTTCGGTGATCCGATAAATACCCGGTGCATTCGGAAACTCTTCCGGACACCAAACACTATCATCCTATATATAAATCTTTACCTCCGGACCATTCCGAAGCTCCTCGTCATGTACGTGATCTCATCCGGGACTCCGAACAACATTCGGTCACCAACTCACATAACTCATATAGTATTATATCGTCAACGAACGTTAAGTGTGCGGACCCTACGGGTTCGAGAATGATGTAGACATGACCAAGACGCTTATCCAGTCAATAATCAATAGTGTGACCTAGATGCCCATATTGATTCCTACATATTCTACGAAGATCTTTATCGGCCGAACCTTTTATGACAACATACGTAGTTCCCTTTGTCTGTCGGTATGTTACTTGTCCGAGATTCGATCGTCGGTATCTCCATACCTAGTTCAATCTCGTTACCGGCAAGTATCTTTACTCGTTCTGTAATACATCATTTTGTAGCCAGCTCCTTATTCACTTTGCTTGCAAGCTTCTTGTGATGTTGTATTACCGAGAGGGCCCAGAGATACCTCTCCATCCTATAGAGTGACAAATCTCAATCTTTATCCATGCCAACTCAAAAAACACCTTCGGAGATATCTGCAGAGCACCTTTATGATCACCCAGTTACGTTGTGACGTCTGATAGAACACAAGGTATTCCTCCGGTATCTGGAAGTTGCATGATCTTATGGTCGAAGGAATATGTATTGACATTAAGAAAGCAGTACCAATAAATTGAACGATCATATGCTAAGCTAACAGATGGGTCTTGTCCATCACATCATTCTCCTAATGATGTGATCCCGTTATCAAGTGACAACACATGTCTATGGTTAGGAAACCTTAACCATCTTTTGATCAACGAGCTAGTCTAGTAGAGGCTCACTAGGGACACAGTATTTGTTTATGTATCCACACATGTATTTAAGTTTCTGGTCAATACAATCCTATCATGAATAATAAATCTTTATCATGATTAAGGAAATATAATAATAACCACTTCATTACTGCCTCTAGGGCATATTCCAATAGTCTCTCACTTGCACTAGAGTCAATAATCTAGATTACATAGTAATGAATCTAACACCCATGGAGTCTTGGTGTTGATCATGTTTTGCCCGCGGAAGAGGTTTAGTCAACGGGTCTGCCACATTCAGATCTATATGTACTTTGCAAATTTCTATCTCTCCATCATTAACCTTTTCATGAATAGAGTTGAAGTGTCTCTTGATGTGTTTGGTTCTCTTGTGAAATCTGGATTCCTTCCCTAAGGAAATTGCTCCAGTGTTGTCACAAAAGATTGTCATTGGACCCGATGCACTGGGTATTACACCCAGATCGGATATGAACTCCTTCATCCAGACTCCTTCATGCGCTACTTTCAAAGCAGCTACGTACTCTGCTTCACACGTAGATCCCGCCACAACGCTCTACTTGGAACTGCACCAACTGACAGCTCCACCATTCAATATAAGTACGTATCCGGTTTGTGACTTAGAGCCATCCGAATTTGTGTCGAAGATAGCATCAACGTAACCCTTACGACAAGCTCTTGTCACCTCCATAAATGAAAAACATATCTTTGGTCCTTTTTAGGCACTTCAGAATATTCTTGACTGTTGTCCAGTGATCCAATCCTGGATTACTTTGGTACCTCCCTGCCAAACCTATGGCAAGGCACATATCAGGTCTAGTACACAACATGTCATACATTATAGAACCTATGGCTCAGGCATAGGGAATGACTTTCATTCTCTCTCTATCTTCTGTTGTGGTCGGACTTTGAGTCTGACTCAATTTCACACCTTGCAACACAGTCAAGAACCCTTTCTTTGACTGGTCCATTTTGAATTTTTTTCAAAACTTTATCAAGGTATGTGCTTTGTGAAAGTCCTATTAAGCGTCTCGATCTATCCCTATAGATCTTGATGCCCAATATATAAGCAGCTTCACCGAGGTCTTTCATTGAAAAATTCTTATTCAAGTATCCTTTTATGCTGTCCAGAAATTTTATATCATTTCCAATCAGCAATATGTCATCCACATATAATATCATAAATTCTACAGAGCTCCCATTCACTTTCCTGTAAATACAGACTTCATCGTAAATCTGTATAAAAACATATGCTTTGATCATCTCATCAAAGCGTATATTCCAACTCCGAGATACCTGCACCAATCCATAGAATGATCACTGGAGTTTGCACACTTTGCTAGCTCCTTTAGGATCGACAAGATCTTAAGTGGTAACCTCACAAAAGGCTCATTCTATTTCTCGCGGTTTTTAGTTGTTTTTTATTCATGTTTTTCTAATATTTTCCTTTTACTGTTTTTTGTTTTCTTCCTTTTTATTTTTTATTTTCCTTTTATTTCAAAAAATAAATTATTTATAAAAACTTTCTGAACATTTTTTATTCATAAACATTTTTAGGAATTCAAGATTTTTTTATTGATGCACATTTTTCAAATTCATGATCATTTTGAAAATTCATGAATTTCCTTAAATACGTGAAATTTTCAGAAAAGTTGGGAACACTAAAAAAGAAAACACCACAAATTCTGGGATCATTAGAGTTCTTTTTTCTGGCACCATTAAGTAAGAAAACCCCGTAGAATGTACCCTTTTACACTTTTCTTGAATGTTTTCGCGACGTTGACAAGATTCACAAATTTTAAAAAATGTCTTAAAAAATCTAAACTGGTCAAAGTTCAAAATATTCATGAATATGAAAATGTGCACATATTTGAAAAAAATGTTGAATTTGTCAATTGTTCTTGATTTTAAAATTGTTTACAAATTTGAATATGGTTCATGAATTTCGAAATATTTCAGGATTTTCAAATAAAATGTGATAGAATTTGAAAAAAACTGTAACTTTGAATGAAGATCAAGATATTTACAAAAAAAATTAAAGATTTGAAAAATAAAATAAAAAGGGGAAACAAAAAAAAGGAAAAATAAAGAAACCTACAAGAAAAAAGGGAAAGAAAAAACAAAAATTTGAAAATGAAAAAGGGGTAAAAATGAAAGAAAACAGACAAAATAATTGTAAAAACAGACTAGCGGTCTGGTCCATTACCGCGGGGAATAGGATCCCCCACTGTATGTATAGCGTATTACCGTACTATGTTTAGACAAAGTATCCACATACATGGCCCATAGTGATAGATCTTAAGTGGTAAACTTATAGAAGCTTCGTCCAGTTTCTCTGGGTTTTTGAGCAGTTTTTTTCGGGTTTTCTATTATTTTCCTTTTTCTATTTATATATTTCCTTTTTATTTTTCATTTTAACATGTGAATTCTTTATATAAAAATTCTGAACTTTTTTTGAAATTCAAGCTATTTTTAATACATTTTCCAAATTCATGAACTCTCTAAAATATGTGAACAATAAAATAGAAAACACGAAAAATTTGGGAACACTAGAGTTATTTTTTTTCTGGGATCATTAAAGAAGAAAACACAACGGATTGTTGGAAAATGCAAATGGTGCTCGGGCACCTTGGTGCCCATTAAAAAAACATTTTCTACAAAGCAAAAAAAGTTGAATCTTTTTTTACAAACATATACACGTGTATACTACATATGTGCAAAAATTCATAACATTTTACTTTCACATGTGGTGTACAAAAAGAGACAAATATATATTTTCAAATGGGACACTTTGTGTTTGGGCAAGAATTTTGTTATTTTTGTACAGCTTACAATTGTGTTTTTTCACACAAATTTTCATGGGATCCATAGTGAACACATACAAGTTTCCGCAAAAAAAGATTCAATCTCTTTTAGACTTCTAAATTTTGTTTTTGATCTTTTTTTTTGAAAAAATGAGCACCACAAGCTCGCTCTCCACAGATTGTACCTTTTTACACTTTTTTTTTGAGTTTTTGGATCATTAGAGTTATACATTTCTTCACCTGTGTGATGGTTTTTAATCCTGGGATGGTCCTACCTGTTTGGATCGGGAGTTTAAGTGTAGATGTACGTGGGATGGTCCAACCTATTAGGATCAAGGGATTTTTTTTGCATGGATTAGGATCAAGAGATTGGTTGTGATTTTCGTGCCTAGGTTGGAGGGTATGGGTCCTTGTCGTTTATGAGATTGATTGTGATTTTGATGCATACGGTATGGGTCGACCTGGATTACAAAGATCTAAAAGATCTAGTACGTTGGCGGAAATAGGCCCAACGGATTAAAGGCCAGATTTGTGGGATTTTTTTGCGGGTAAAACAACTTGTATTACTCACTTATAATGTCATTACAATCATCAGAGGCAATCCTCACCACCTCGTCTGGGCCTGACCCCAACCAAGTCATAGTTCTACCTTGAGCCAAAGCAAATCGAGCTAGGCAGTCACTAGCCTTATTAAGCGATCTAGAAATATGAGTAATACAAGTTTGTCTAAGGGTCCTTAAATGCTTGATCTCCCTCACAATGGAGGCATACACCGATCGATCATCATCCACACATGAAATCATCGTTACTGCTTCCATAAAATCCAGCTCCATAGCTATAGGCAGGTCGCTGCATTGGATGGCTAATGAAAGGCCCTCCATGCAAGTGCAGAGTTCGGCCTCCAAAGCGTCCCTGCAAGAGAACAAGGCCCGGCATGCTGAGAAATTAATAGTACCATGATGATCTCTTAGGATCATTCCCGCTCCCGCCCTCTCCGATGAAACAAACGAGCCGTCCGTGCTAAGCTTCAGCCATCCGGGCTCAGGAGGTTTCCAACTCTCTGGCACCTGGACATTAGCATGCGCTGCTGGCGCCGGTACATCGAAGATGATACACGATTTACCTTTTGCTGGATCCGCTTGAGGGTATAGCTTAATTCCAATGAGGGAGTCCAAGTATTCTCGGAGGAATCTAATAGACACTTCCATGAGAGGGGCCGGCTTGTGATGAACCACCTCATTACGGATAAACCAACACCTCCAGAAAATCAACAACACCATCATCCGACCAACCTAATTCAAAGGAGCAAGGACATGCAGCAGCCACACCTTCTCATTGTTCAGTATCAAATGTTGGTCTGGTAGTGGCCATACAGTCGCCATGGCTAAATAAAGATCACAGGCAAGCTGATAATTAATGAATGGATGGAAATTATCTTGTTCTTCAACCCCACAGACCGGGCAAATGCTCGATGTTTCAAGGCCTATACGATGTTTTCGCTGCCACGTTGGTAGAGAATCAGTGGCCAGCCGCCACGCAAAGGTCCGAACTGTAGGAGGAGCCCACCCTTTCCAAATAAAACTCCAGCAAGATCTACTTCCGGATGGGTTTGAGCTCGACGAAGCAGCCGTCGCATGGTGCACAATATCAAACGCCCATGTGTATGCAGACTTAATTGAGAATACTCCCCTCTTATCCGGGCCCCAAGCCAACACATCATCTCCCAGCCTAGGAGACGCTCGGATCTTCAAAATTTCATGCACATCCACTGCCAGAAAATAGTGAGATATAAGCCCATAGTTCCAAGAACCATTCTCATTCAGCAAGTCCGAGACGAAGCGAATACGGCATCTTCCTTGGGGGGGAATTGGTTTGTAAGAGAAGGGTCTAGGTATCTAGTTGTCACGCCACACCCGAATACTTCTCCCATTCCCCACCCTCCACACTAGCCCCTTCTTCAACAGCTCCAGCCCGTGACAAATAGCTTGCCACGAAGAAGATGCATTTCCTGAGAACACAGTATCTTCCAACTTACCATATGGGTAGTAGCGTGCTTTAAGCACTTGGGCACATAAGCTTTCTGGTTTGGTTAACAGTCTCCAAGCCTGTCGAGCCAATAAAGCTTGATTAAATATTCTAAAATCACGAAACCCCAAACCTCCTCTATCTTTTAGCTACAACAAATGATCTCACCCTCTCCAATGAACCTTTCGTTTACCTTCTGCCGAACCCCAATAAAAGTTCCTTACCATACGTGTAAGATCATCGCATACTGGGAACGGGAGTTTGAAAACACCCATAATGTATGTTGGCAAGGATTGAGCAACACTCTTGATCAATACTTCTCGGCCCGGCTGAGCTAAGAGTCCATCACCCCATTGGATCAACCGTTTTGTAAGGCTAGTCTGTAAATTCTGAAAGCGACCTTTGGACATACGGCCTTCCGGAGTAGGCAACCCTAGATACTTTTCCTCAAAGAGAAGGGTAGTAACCTGTAGGGCGCCCCTTACTTCCTCCTTTACTGGATTCGGGCAAGCCTCCCCAAAGAACATGGAACATTTACTAAAGTTGAGACTTTGGCCTGTTGCACTTCCATAAATGTCCAGAGCCTCTTTTACTCTTTCTGCCTGAACTTTAGACGCCTCAAAAAACGGCAATGTCTCATCAGCGAACAACAAGTGGGAGATACCCGGTCCTCTCCTAGAAACTTTAACTGGTGTGATCTCCCTCATCAAAACTTTATTCTTCAAGATTGCTGACAAACCATCCGCCACAAACAAGAATAAGAACGGAGAGAGAGGGTCACCTTGTCGAAGCCCACGCGACGGTGCAAATGAATCCAAGAGGGTTCCGTTGAATTTGACAGAATATCTCACCGACGTGACACATGACATTATCCAGTCCACCCATCGCTGAGAGAAACCCATCTTTTGCATCACTTGCCTCAAGAAAGCCCAATCAACTCTATCATACGCCTTAGATAGATCCAGCTTATACACACAAAAACTCTTTGTCGGGTCCTTCTCCTGCTTGATATAATGGATACACTCAAAGGCGACAAGAGCGTTATCAGTAATCATCCCCCCTGGTATAAAGGCACTCTGCTCCTGAGAAACAAGGCCATCCAAGAGCGGGCGCAACCTGTTAACCAAACACTTGGAAATAACCTTACAAATGACGTTACAGAGGCTTATAGGCCTATAGTCAGTTATCCTAGAAGGGTTGGAAATTTTTGGGATTAGCACAATGGACGTTGAGTTTACCCCTTCAGGCATAACGTTTGTGCGAAAAAACTCCCTCACTACTGCAAGGACACCCTCCTTGAGAGTACCCTAATTTTGTTGGAAG
Organism: Triticum urartu; assembly: GCF_003073215.2. NCBI lineage: Eukaryota > Viridiplantae > Streptophyta > Magnoliopsida > Poales > Poaceae > Triticum > Triticum urartu. The sequence goes on along the minus strand of NC_053028.1, from coordinate 138,196,910 downwards.
AACCTGGCCGGGAAACCATCCGGACCCGGTGCCTTGAGGGGGCCAATTTGAAACAACGCATCAGAAATCTCCTTATCAGAAAAGGGTGCACAAAGTTTGATGTTATCCGCCTCCGATACCTTAGCTTCAAGTAAATTTAGGATCGGTGTAGCATCAAGAGAAGGGTCAGCAGCAAAAATGCTATGGAAATATTCATTTGCCATCCTTCCCATTGTACCAAGATCTGTGTGAACCACACCGATACTATCCGTCAGTTCTCGCATCTTGTTCTTCCTTACCCTCCATACAACCTTGCTCTGGAAATATTTAGTATTTCTATCTCCTTCCTTCATCCAAGTGATTCTAGATCTTTGCAACCATAGCATTTCTTCTTGATAGAGCAGTTCATTCATTTTGTCCATCACTCTCCTAATGTCCTGCCTGTCAGCATTCATATGCATTAATTCTTCCAACTGAGATCGCGACTTGGCAAGTTCACATGCAACATTGCCGAACTTCTTACTCCAAGAACTCAGGGTAGCCATCGTTTTGGAGAGCGCATCCCGCAGCTGGGCTAAGTTCTCAACAGCACCAACCGCATCCCATGCCTCTTTCACCACATCAGGTAGTGTAGCGTATCTTTCCCAGAACATCTCATAACGCCAGCTTTTAACTCCAACCGGCCCTGTATCCACTTCACCCTTCACCACGAGCATCACATGATCAGAACACGGTGAAACCACATGAAGAACCGAAGAAAAAGCATATAGATTCATCCATGCATTTGTCGCCACGGCCCTATCCAGGCAAACTTGTACATTGTTCGATCCACCATGCTTGTTATCGTATGTGTATGGTACACCTATAAAGCCAAGATCAACAAGCTCACACACTTCCAGAACATCCCTGAAGGCAATCATCTGTGGTTCACCCCTTGGTGTAGCTGAAAAATGTTCAAAGTCCCACATAGCCTCATTAAAGTCACCCACCACAAGCCATGGCATGTCATTTGTATTCTTCAAACGTTGCAATTTTTCCCACATGAGATGCCTATTTTCCACACGCGGTTCTCCATATACACATGTAATCCTCCACCTGTCTGCACCTTCCTGCGTACGCACTAGGGCGTCGATGAATCGATCCTCCTTTTCCAATATTTCCATCTCATACGACTCATGCCAGTAAAAAGCCAATCCACCACTCATGCCATTACTATCAACTCCCGTAAAACCCTTCAGTCCAATGCGGTGACGGATTCTCCTCATCTTCTCCGCCTTTTGTCTAGTCTCACATAAGAAAACCATAGTGGGGGAATGCGACTGTGAGATAGTCGCTAACTCACGAACTGTCCGGGAATTCCCCCCTCCCCGGCAGTTCCAACTTAAGATATTCATTGGGCCCGGCGGTCCCCCTCGAAGGAGGCCGCCTCATCATTCATAGTTGTGTCATCATCACCTCCCTCATCCCCCTGCTTCCTTCTCTTCACAATGGGCACCCTATCAGGTGTAGATGACGAAGGGGCCGCTTCATTCACCCCTGCACCGCCCCCTCCTTCCAGCATAAGAACTATATTTGGGACTTTCCCTACAAGGTTCGGCATTGGCTACCCCCTCACCATGACAACACCATCAGAACCCATAAGCCTCTTACGAGCCGAATGAGTATCATCATCGCCAATATTTACAGTCCCCGGGGTAGCAAGAGCGCCATCCCCCACCCTTTGAGCAACTTCATCTCTCCTATCCGGCTGTGTCTCACCTCCTCCTCTACCTCCCAAACCTCCACCTCCTCTCCCACCTCCACGACCCGCCCGACCTACCCCCCCCCCCCCTTGGCCCGTAGCCGACCAGCCCCTTCCACGACCCCCAGCACCACCTGCCATCGTTGGCTCATTAGTCCAAAGAAGCCAGTCTCCCCACTCACAATCAACTGGGTCATGAATCCCGTCGCCACATTCTTCCACTACATGACCCATACAGCCACAAAAGTAACAAAAATCCGGCAACTTCTCGTAGGTGACTGGATACCTTTTCATCTCCTTGAGAGTTATACTCACAAATCGCACCAACGGCTTCTGAACATTCACAAAAACCCTGACCCTTAGATGGGTGGAGGGATTAATTCTCCCTTCGTTAACTACCACGGTAAACGGCGGCTCCCCAACCTTCTTAGCAACTTTTTCAGCTAGAGCCTTCTTCCTTGTTAGACCATCCGGCAACCCCTTGATCCTCGCCCAGATGGGATACATGTCCAGGGCATATTCAGAGACATTAGTGAAACCATCATACTCCACGATGACTACCGGATCCCTCCTGAATTGCCAAGGGCCTCCCTCCATGACACGCTTCCAATCACCAAGGCAATGGCATTGCGCCAAGAACAGGTTCGGTCCCTTGATATTGAAGGTAACTCCTTGGGCACAAGCCCATGCGTTCCTCATCGAGTTCAGTAACGCCGCATGGATGAACGGCCTCATTGTATGAACCCTAAATAAGCACAGCCATCTGACCTCCTTAATCAACCCCTCTACCTCCCCTGATATATCAAGATCCTCCTCCTCCTCCCCATGAAGATTTAGGCCCTCAAAAACGTCTTCCAACTCCTGATCTGGACCAAATTGATCCCATCCATGAGCATCCGCCCCCCGATCTTCTACTATGTCCTCGTCTTCCGCAGTCTCCATAGACACTCCCCCACCCGAAGCGGCGGCTGCCTTGCGCTCCTTCGACTGACCTTCAGCCCCTTCCTCGCCTCCCCTAAACCCTAACCCGCCTTGTTCTTCCTTCTTACCGCCCCGGTCATCCTTGGGATCCAGATCCGCCATGCAACACCTCCGTCTTGTTCCCTGGAGAACGACCTGCGAGACGCCTGCCGCGATCGCTGATCCAATCGCTAGATTTGTTGGGTGGACTCCGGCGTCGCTGTCGGAGGAATAGGTGGACTCTAGGAAACCCTAGAGGATGGTTCTCTAGGAATAGGTGGACTCTAGGAAACCCTAGAGGATGGTAGATTTGTGGGATTTTTTAGGTTATTTATCTATTTTTTAGTGATACCATCAAGTACTTTTTACATATACTAATTTGTTGCGTACAGTATGGGTCCACCTGGATTATAAAGGTCTAAAGGTTCTAGTACGTTCACAAAAATAGGCCCACCGGATTAAAGGCCAGATGTTATTAATTATGATATACCTGCATTAATATAGTATTGGATTGTACCATTAAGTATATGCATCTTTAACGTAGACTCAAGGTATTGCATATGATAGTACTTGCTTAGTTGCAGACTTTGAAAATGTAGAGCAGTCATTATATTACCGGGATATGTAACTTCCGAACGTTCGGATCTTGGGAATAGATCCTAACGAGTATTTTGCCGCACATCAGCATCGAGAAACCCCCGCGATATTTCTCCCCCACTGATCGGTAACTGCCTAATTTTTTCCCCGATCGAAACGCTCCCCTCGCTTTTTTTCATGCTGATCATTGCTCGATCGCTAACTTCCTTTTTTCCACTCGAAACACTCCCTCCGCTGTTTTTTCTCGTGTTGATTATTGCTCAGCATAAAAGGAATAAAAAATTATATTTATTGTGCCAATAACCAACTCACCTAATATCATTTTCTTGTCTTCTAAATGGAAACTTTCTATTTGAAGCAAAAGAAAAGTTACTCCTTTATCGTTTGTTGGCCTTCTCTAGTACATTATTTCGTACTGGGCTATAAATTGTGGAATTAGGCATACGTACAAAACTTTTTTTTGGTTAACTTTGATCTAAGGGAAAACAACCTGTTGAAAATATCCCCGATAGTTTGTATGTAAATGGCATGATAATTTGCGCATAGCGGAGTTGATAACTATTTGCACAAACACCATGGTAACTTTTGATTCAGAGGGGAAAAAAGTTATTGGAAACATTCCCTGGTAACTTTTGTCTGATAGTATGGTAATATACACATCATAGACCTGATAACTTACGTACAAACGCCGCGATAAGCTTGACCCCCAGAGGGAGTTGTTGAAATTATACCCCCGATAACTATTGTGTAATAGCATGGTAATATAGGCACAACAAGGTTGATAACTCATGCACAAACAGAGTAATAGCTTTTTGCCTGAGAAGAAAGTTGTTGAAAAATGTACCGTCGGTAACTTCTATCCAAATAGCATGGTAATATTTGCACCGTGTACGTGACAACTTATGTACAAATATCCCTGATAATTTTTGTGTAAATAGCATGATATGTATCGCGCCGCAGAGCTGATAATTCAAGTACAAACATCATGATACCTTTTTCACCCAGGAAAAAAGTTGTCGAAAAACGTGCCTCCGGTAACTTCTTTGTAATTCCTATGATAATATACACACAGTTGAGCTGATAACTCGCGTACAAACACCGTGATAACTTTTCACCTAGGGAACTTTTTGTTGTTGAAAAACATATCCCTGGTAACTTCCGTGCAAATATCATGGTAATATATGCACCGTAGAGATGATAACTTCGGTAAAAAAATGAGGTAATTTTAACCCACAGAAAAAAGTTGTTAAAAACATAGCTCCGGTAATTTATGTGCAAATAACATGGTAATATATGCACCTCAAACTTGATAATTTGCGTAGAAACAATGCGGTAACTTTTTTAGGCATAGGAAAAAGAATTTGTTGAAAAAACATATTGCCGATAACTTACGTGTAAATAACATGGTAAGTTAGGCACCGCGGACCTGATAACTTATGTACAAACATCGTGGTAACATTGATCCAAGAAAAAGTTGCTGAAAATATAGCCCGATAAATTCTGTGTAGATAACATGGTTTTTTACATGCCGCACACATGATAATTTATGATCAACACCATGGTAACCCTGACCCAATATAACAAAGTTGTTCAAACATCATACCGTAGGGCTGATAACTTTATGTAACCTCGGGGTTGGTAACTTAAGTTAAGGAAAGAAAAGAAAATCTTGATATAAAAGTAAAGAAGGTTCCAATATCTAGTTTATATGCAGTAAATTATAGTTGGTTGAGCTGGTTAGTGTGTTGCACATTTGGAGTAGAGATCATGGGTTCAATCCCATGTGCACGCATTTTCCTTTGTATTTTTTTCTTTTTTATATCTAGAAAAAAACGCAGCGGTAAGTAATGATCAAGTAGGTGAAGTCCAATTTGCTAGACAAGAAATGACATAAGGTGAGTTCGTAGTTGGATTAGTACTTGATACAAGAGGGCGGAGTTCGAATCCTCTCTACCCAAATTTTCTTTTTTGTCTCCCTTGAGTGGGAGAAATAAAAATGAAGGAATCGTGCTGATTAGGAAGAAATCGAGGGAGGCGGGATAGGATCGATCGGGATTAGGAAGGAATCGGCCCTTGAGTGGGAGAAATAAAAAGGAAGGAATCGTGCTGATTACGAAGAAATCGAGGGAGGCGGGATATGATCGATCAGGATTAGGAAGAAATCGAAGAAAATCCCATGTGCACGCATTTTCCTTTGTATTTTTTTCTTTTTTATATCTAGAAAAAAACGCAGCGGTAAGTAATGATCAAGTAGGTGAAGTCCAATTTGCTAGACAAGAAATGACATAAGGTGAGTTCGTAGTTGGATTAGTACTTGATACAAGAGGGCAGAGTTCGAATCCTCTCTACCCAAATTTTCTTTTTTGTCGCCTTTGAGTGGGAGAAATAAAAAGGAAGGAATCATGCTGATTAGGAAGAAATCAAGGGAGGCGGGATAGGATCGATCGGGATTAGGAAGGAATCGGCCCTTGAGTGGGAGAAATAAAAAGGAAGGAATCGTGCTGATTACGAAGAAATCGAGGGAGGCGAGATAGGATCGATCAAGATTAGGAAGGAATCGTGCCAGGGAGGCGGGACGGGATCGTTCGGATCTACTCTCTCCGTCCTATAATATAAGAACGTTTTTGACAAGCGTTCTTATATTATGGGACGGAAGGTGTCGGTGCGGAACGACACCTATGGGATCACAAGAATCCCTACTACGGTTGGCAGGGCGCGGGGTCGTGAGAAGAGCGGATCTAACAGGTAGCACACGGTTCGTTTATCCAGGTTCGGGCCGTGAGGATGCGTAAAACCCTACTCCTGCTTTGGTGGATTGTATATCTGTGTTCTTGAGCTAGCTATGGGGCATGAGGAGCTCCAAAAAGCCGAATCCTTCTCTTGGTCGCCTCGGACCTCCTTTTATAGGAAAAGGGGTTGCCACAGTGGCACACAGGAGGTGGAAAGGGTACAGTGATGCGAGGTTATCCCTCGCATTACATGACAAGGCGCATTTAATGCGTCTTGCTTAGTTGTCCTTGCTTTATCGGGGACGGGGGAGAGATCTGCCTCGTCCGTCGCCGCTCCTTCTTGTGTCGACACGCGCCCTGGCCAGCGACGCCTGCGATGCCACATAGGTAGGCAGGCAGCTGAGGTGGCGCAATGGTGGGTCTTCACGAAGATCTGCATGCCGCCACGCATGTGCCTGCCCAGCTGGTTGGGTCGGCAGCTGCATGCATGCGGTGGTGGAGGTTTAGTCGGCGTGGGCCTGATGGTGGCCCTGCAGGTGTCCTCAGTAAGGGTCTTGCCGGGGCCCCGACAAGGGTCTTGCCGAGGCGCTTGCTGTCATCCCCAGCAAGGCGCTTGCCGGGGGCCTTGTGATCTTCCTCGGCTGGGATCCCGCCAAGGGTTGTCGTCTCCTTAGTGCGTATCTGATCTTGAATGTCTTCACGAAGATCTGCATGCTGCCACGGGGATGTCTCCCGAATCCTTGCCCTTTGGGGGCAATGGACTCAAGGGTGATTCGCTCCATAGGCGCGGGACGAGTCGCCGCGGCAAGGGTCTTACCGGGGCTGCTAGAACTGTCTCCCGGCAAGGATCTTGCCGTGGGAGTCCGCTTCGTCCCCTTTGCTCTTCGTGGTCTTGGCCTTGGCGTCGTAGTTCTCTTGAGCTTCGGTCTTACCCTGGCTCACCTCCCTTGCCTTGCTTGGTGTGGTGGTGCCCGTGGCTCAGACTGCCCGTGCACAGTTATAGGGGTACAAAAAGTGTACCCCTCTTTTTGTACACCGACAGGAGCCCCCGTGCATGGTCCACACATAAGCGCAACGCGTTGTTTGGGCTAGGCCCAAAAATAGTGTGCGGGCAGGCGGGGCGGTTTTTACCGCGGTAAGATTCTTCGCGCGCTGCGCTTTCCACGACTCCCGCGCGTGGCGCGGCGTGGGGAGGTGCGTGTGACGTGGGCAGCATGCGTGGGGTTGGGCTCTGCGCGCATGCGTCATGTCGTAGTAAAGGGGCGGTTCGCGCTCTCCCCATAAACGGAGGGAGGCGTGGAGGCGCGGCCCATTTACTGAATGGGGCCGAGGCGCAGTCCTCGAGGCGTCAACTCCCCACGATCACAGGGTGGGGAGAGGTCGCCTCACCCATCCCCTCGGTTCTGCACGTCCGCCACGTGTCTCCCATGCGCTTGGGTGGCAAACGGTGGAGGCGGGAAACCGGGTCGTCGCTAGTTGGGGCAGCGGGTCGGCCTTGGCTCCCTGCGCCTCCCGTGTCTTGATTGGCCGAGCGGGGCGGCCGAGCCCCAACCCCGATCCTTTATAAAGAGCAGGAGGGGGGACGGTGTCCCGCATTCTTCCATCTTCTTCTTCCTTCAGCTTCTGCTCCTCCCTTCCATCCGTCATTGAGAGAGGGAACCCCGGTCCTTCAACAGTGGCGGCGAGGGTCGCCGCTCGACAGCGCGCCCCTCCTTCCCCTGCGCCTGCGGTGGCAGAGCCAGTCGCGAGGGGAAGGGGGAGGGGCGAGGCCGTGGACGAGGCCGGGGCGCTCGGGGAAGAGGAGGACGGGGCGGCGTGCCGGCCTCGCCTCCGCCAGCAGCTCCTCCTCCAATGGAGGGCCACGTTGTGGATGACCCTTGTGAGTTCTTTGTCAGGCTGCGCCGGCCGCCGTGCCGTCGCCTTCGTCTCCCGACTCCATTTGCGTGGGAGATGGAGCTGGATTCGCTGGAGTCGTTGTGGCTGCACATGAGGGGCTGCGGGATCAGTGGCCCGTGGGCCCGCTTCAACTTCCCCGCCCCTCACGTGATGTATCTTGGTCGGGGATGGAAGACGTTTGCTCATATCCACCGCTTAACGGAGGGGCTCACTCTCCATTTTAAGCTGATGGAGGGTGACCTTCTCTCCGTCAAGGTCTTCGGGTGCTTTGGGACCCATGCAAGATGCTGCGTGGAGAGTTCTTCTGATAGTGAAGACTCCTCCTCGGGCGGGAGTGACGAGGAGGACAGCGGCAACGACGATGAGGGTAGTAGGCGGCGGGATGACGGGTCTGATTAGGTGTCAGGTGCCGCTCCGTGCGGCACCGGCGACCCCATCATCCGCGTCGCCGACTCCCTCAACTTCTCGGGGTCGTCTCCTCGGGCGGCTGGCGTTGGGAGGCTGTGGGAGAGGAAGAGGGCGGGCGGCAAGGCCGTCAAGTCGGAGTACGCGGGTACCGACTCCTTCGACGCATGCTGACGTCCTGCCGCCTCGTCTTCGAGCTCTGCTTCCGGCGCCGCCATCACCACCCAGCCTTTGGACGGCCACCAAGATGTTCTCTTGGTGTCTTCTGCCACCCATAGCTCGCCTAGGCACTCCTTTCGTTCCTTTTGCCTCCTTGACCTGCCTCCTGAGGAGAGGGACAAGAAAGGGATTACGGACACCTTATCTCTTTTTAGTTTGTAAGCCTTCAAGCCTTTGTTGAATCTAAAACTTGTAATCCCATCATTCATATTTTTCATTCCCTATGGACTGTACCTGAGTGAAATGTTTTTAATGAAAAAGGGATGCTTGCCGGGTCATTTGTTTGTGGGTGAAACCCACAGCAGGGAATAAATCCTTGATATCTTTAAGATAAACATTTCCTTGCCCGACAGCAGGCCTTGTCGTCTCCCCACTTTGCTCGACCTTCCTCACGCCTTTGGCGGAGGCAGGGACGAGGCGGGTTCAGGCTCCTTGTTTCATTCTTTCGCTGCCGCGACTACGACCAAACTTAGCCCCAGGAACGAGCCCTAGGGCCTAGAGTTATGGGAGCACGGTAGCTTAGGGAAAAACAAGGTTTCACATACCTCGTTCCATAATGGAATGCATGATAAGGGATGAAGAACTTATCTGAAGCTGCAGTCCCCGGCAACCCTGGTTCGCCGTGGGTGAATCTTTGCTCTTGCAGCCCCCGGCAATACTGGCTTGCCGGGGACTAGATGCTGGTCTGTTCCTCTTTTTTTTTCCTCCCCAAGCGGTTCAGCACGGATATATGTGTGTCCTGTGAACCAAAGGAGACAAAAGAAAGACAAAGAGACGCACACTCGACCTCTAAGCTAGGGGTTAGTCGCCGCTAAGCACTATCAACCCTAACCAAGGACGAGACTCGACCTAGCATGCATGCTATAACTTAGGGCGCCAGCACTTCATTTACTTATGCTCAGGGTCTGCGCCTGGCTTTGTACAAAGGGTTACATGCATCATCGGCAAGGCTCGTACAAAAGGTGGCTTGCCGGGAGGGGGACCGGCAAGCCGCGCCTTACGGGTAAAACTTGCGAAGATGCTCAATGTTCCAGGAGTTACTCACCGGAACGGCATCTTCGGTCTCCAGGCGGACTGCGCCGGGCCTGGTGACTCGTATTACCCGATAAGGGCCTTCCCACTTTGGCGTCAACTTGTTGGAATTCTTGGCCGATTGAACGCGCCGAAGAACAAGGTCGCCTTCCTCAAAGCTTCGGGCATGAACCTTGCGGCTATGGTAGCGGCGCAAGGCTTGATGGTAGCGTGCTGCTCTCACAGCCGCCCGAAGATGATCTTCCTCAAGGAGCGTTGCGTCATCTTGGCGCAGTTGCTCTTGCTCAAGCTCATCATAAGCGAGTACTCGAGGTGACCCGTATATGAGTTCAGTGGGGAGAACTGCTTCTGCCCCGTATACCAGGGCAAAGGGTGTCTGGCCGGTGGCTCGATTTGGTGTCGTTCTGATTGACCAAAGAACAGCCGGAAATTCATCAATCCAGCGCCTTCCACTCTTGTGCAGCCTGTCAAAGGTCTTTGTCCTTAAGGCTCGCAGTACTTCAGCGTTTGCCCTCTCAACTTGACCATTGCTTCGTGGGTGAGCAACGGAAGCGAAACAGACTTTGCTGCCGAGGTCTTGGGTATATTGCATGAAGGTGCGGCTTCTGAACTGTGTACCATTGTCGGTGATGACCCTGTTGGGTACACCAAAATGGCACACTAGTCCCTTGAAGAATTTGATGGCTGACTGAGCTATGACCTTCCTCACTGCTTCTACCTCTGGCCACTTTGTGAACTTGTCGATTGTGACGTACAAGTACTCAAAGCCCCCGACAGCGCGGAGGAAAGGGCCCAGTATGTCGAGCCCCCAGACCGAGAAGGGCCAGGAGAGAGGAATGGTTTGAAGGGCTTGAGCTGGCTGATGAAGCTTCTTTGAATGGAACTAACACGCTTCACACCTGGTGACTAGTGTCGTCGCATCCTGGAGGGCGGTGGGCCAGAAGAAGCCTTGCCGAAACGCTTTGCCGTCAAGGGCCCTTGACCCAATGTGGGATCCACATATACCTCCATGTATCTCCGCCAACAGCCCCAGTCCTTCCTCTTGAGGGATACACTTCAATTTCATGTCGTTCGGCCTCTTTCTGTACAGGACGTCATCGACGAACTGGTACATAGTAGAGCGACGGGCTACTTTTTCCGCTTCTTCCTGCTCCTCAGGAAGTTCCCATGTTTGGAGGAATCGGACGGTATGCTGTGCCCATGCTGGAGCCTGGGGCTCGAGGGCGAGGACTAAAGGTGTTTCCTCCGCTACAGGAGCGGCTGTCTCGACGGCAAGAGCTTGATGCTCCGCCGGAGCTAGCCATCCCGTGACAGGCTCAGTATCTCCGGCAACATCCTTGCCGGCGGCTCCGGGGAGCTCGGCGGGAAAGTACTTGCCGGGCCCTGATTTCCTCCTCTTGTTTTGCTCTGTTGATGGATCAACGGATGGTTGAGTTAGTTGAAGCACAAAGGTACCTGGTTCCACAGGTAGCTTGAGGGCAGCGCGCTTTGACAGGTAATCGGCGATGTCGTTCTCCGCTCGGGGAACGTGCTCCGCCTGTATACCATCAAAACGCTCTTCCAGCTTTCTCACTTCATCGACGTAGGCCTTCATCAACGGGCTCTGGTAATCTTTGTTGACTTGTTTGACGATAAGTTGCGAGTCGCCCCTGACGATGAGTTTCTTGATTCCGAGGTCTGCCGCGATCCTAAGACCAGCAAGCAACCCCTCGTATTCAACAGTATTGTTTGTTGACACCTCCCTGGGGAAGTGCATCTGGATCACGTACTTGAGGTGCTCTCCGGTGGGCATGACAAGCAGTACGCCAGCCCCGGCGCCCTGTAAGGAGAAAGCTCCATCAAAGTACATGATCCAGTCACAACTTGCCTCCTTGCCGGGGAGAGCAGTCTCTTGGGTTTCTTCGTCAGGCGTCGCGGTCCATTCTGCAACGAACTCCGCCAGGACTCGGCTTTGAATCGTCGAGGTACTCTCAAACTTGAGGCCAAAGCTGGACAGTTCCAGTGCCCACTCTACGATCCTTCCCGTTGCGTCTGGATTTTGCAATATCCGTTGCAAAGGGAGGCGAGTGACGACAGTGATTTCGTGCACCTGGAAGTAGTGACGCAGCTTCCTCGAGGCCATAAGAAGGCCGAAGAGCAGTTTCTGCACACCGGAGTACCTTGATCTAGCCCCCTGCAGAAGGGAGCTAACAAAGTAGACTGGGTGCTGCATCATCTTCTTCCTTGGCGGCACTCCAACCGGCTGCGTCGTCTCGGCATCGAGCTCCGTCGCTGCTATTACCTCCTCATCAATTTCTCTCTGCACCACTAGTGCGGCGCTGACCACCTGGTTCGTTGCCGCCAGGTACAGCAGCAACGGTTCCTGTGGCCTAGGCGCAACTAGTATTGGCGCGGAGGAGAGGTACCTCTTCAAATCTTGCAATGCTGCTTCGGCTTCTGGCGTCCACTCCATCGGGCCCGCCTTTTTCAAAATCTTGAAAAAGGGAAGGGCGTGCTCGGCAGACTTGGAAATGAACCTGCTCATGGCGGCAATGCAACCAGCAAGCCGACGCACATCCTTGACTCGCTTGGGCGCTTCAATCTGCTCTATAGCTTTGATCTTGTCCGGATTGGCCTCTATCCCACGCTGTGACACAAAAAACCCGAGAAGCTTGCCAGACGGGACGCCGAAGACGCACTTCTCAGGGTTAATCTTGAGATTGATCTTGCGTAGGTTTGCAAATGTTTCTTATAAATCTGATATGAGGGTTGCCCTGTTCTTGGTTTTGACCACTATATCATCCGTATAAGCTTCCATATTTCTATGGAGCTCGGGTTCAAAACCAATCTGGACCGCCCTTGCAAACGTTGAACCAGCACTCTTCAACCCGAAAGGCATCCGTATAAAGCAATACGTACCACATAGGGTGATGAATGTCGTTTTCTCTTCATCTTCCCTTGTCATGAAGATCTGGTGGTAGCCGGAGTAGGCATCGAGGAATGACAACAGATCACACCCAGCTATGGAGTCAACAATCTGGTCGATGCGCGGCAACGGGAAGGGGTCTTTGGGACAAGCCTTATTAATATCTGTGTAATCAATACACAGCCTCCAGTTTCCATTTGCCTTGCGCACTACCACCGGATTGGCCAACCACGTTGGATGGAGCACTCCTCTTATCAAACCCGCTGCTTCCAGTTTCCGGATCTCCACTGTGATGAACTCTTATCATTCCAAAGCTTGCTTTCTGACCTTCTGCTTGACGGGCCGCGCATGAGGACAGACAGCAAGGTGGTGTTCAATCACCTTCCTGGGAACGCCGGGGATGTCAGATGCTTGCCATGCAAACACGTCGACATTCGCCCGCAGGAAGGTGACGAGCGCGTCTTCCTATTTGTCGTCAAGGGTGGAGCTTATGGTAAAATCTCCTCCCGTGTCGTCCTCCTTGGCAGAAACCTTCTTGGTTCCCGGCGGTGTGGCCCTGGACTTCTTGTTTCTGTCGGCGGAGCTCTCTGGCACGTCCTCGACGGGAGCGCTACACTCCGAAGAGGTGCGCTTGCCGGAGTGGGTGCCTGAGGTCTCACCGGTCTTCTTCTTTTGCCTTCCCAGGGCTCCAGCGGCAGGAGCAAGCGCCTTAGCAGTGGCGGCTGCTGCAACTGCTTGTTGATAGAGTTGGTCAGCGCAAATTAGCGCATCCTTCTTGTCTGATGGGACGGTGATGATCGTCACAGGCCCCGGCATCTTCAGGGTGTTGTAGGCGTAATGTGACGCCGCCATGAACTTGGCCAGCGTTGGGCGGCCAAGGATCCCGTTGTAAGGCAAGGGGATCTTGGCAACGTCGAACACAACCCTTTCTGTCTTGTAGTTCAGATCACTCCCAAAAGTCACGAGCAATGTGACCTTTCCCTTAGGTTGACTCCTTCCCAGGTTGACCCCCTGAAACGTGCCCATCTCTTCGAGGTCTTCATCAGGAATCTGCAATTTCTCGATCACGGCAGGCGAGATTAAGTTTAGACCGGCCCCGCCATCGACTAGCATCTTTGTCACCTTGAGGTTGCGTATTGTTGGTGAAACCAACAATGGCAAGCACCCGACTGCAGTAGTGTGATCAGGGTGATCCTCAGTGTAAAAAATGATAGGTGTGCTGCACCACTTCAGCGGCCTTTGGGCATCAAACTACGGTTCCGCCGCTGTAATCTCACGCGCCCACTGTTTAAGCTGGCCATGAGAGGTATGCAGCGAGGCACCGCCATCGACGCACATGGCCTCTGTAGCTTTTTGAAATCCTTGGTCACCAGACTCATCGTCCTCTTCGTGATCATCGTCTTCTGGCTTTTTGTCACGGCCCCGGGCGGGCCTCTCCCGCTGTTTATCTTTGCCGCGACGGCCCGCCTGGCCGTCAAGCTTCTTGCCGGACCCCTCAGCACCGTCCTGGCCTTTCTCCTTGTCCCGCCTCTCATATTCAACCCTCTACTTCTCAGCAAGGAGCTCTACCTGTCGGCAGTTCTGGAGATCATGGCCTTTGGTGCGATGGATCTTGCAGTATTGCTTGTCGGAGTTTCCTGGCTTCTCGGCAGCCGCCAAGGCCCGGCAGGCGACACATCCGGCAATTTCCTTGCCGGGGTCATCTGCCTTGGTTTTCTTGGCGGAGCCGGAGTCACCAGATCCCTCGACGGCAAGCACAGCTTTACCTTTGAGCTTCCTGTTGCGGCGCCGGCCTTTCTTCGCCGGGGCGGCAGTATCCTCCTCTGAGGAGTCGGTTTCCACGCCGGCATCTTCGCCGGAGTACTTCCTTCCCTCTTCAGCTCGGGCGCATTTGTCAGCAAGAACATAGAGTTCTGCCACATCTTTCACCTTGTTCATTGCCAGTTCTTCGCGCATCTTGCGGTTACGCACGTTCTGATGGAACGCGCTGATGATGGCGGAAGGGTGAACATCAGGGATATTGTACTGTACCCGGCTGAACCTCTGTATATACTTGCGTAGACTCTTGCCTCCCTTCTGGGGAATGACATGCAGGTCGCTTGCTTGGCCATGGGCTTGGTGACCCCCAGTAAAGGCGCCCACAAACTCATGGCACAAATCCGACCAGGAGGAAATAGAGTCTACCGGCAAGTGCATCAACCACGACATGGCGTTAGGTTTAAGAGCCAATGGAAAGTAATTCGCAAGCACCTTATCGTCGCGGGCTCTGGCGGCTTGCATCGCGATGGTGTAGATGCTGAGGAACTCAGACGGGTGAGTCTTGCCGCTGTACTTTTCGCCAATGTCAGGTTTGAAGGTGCGGTGAGTGGGCCACTGGAACTGCCGCAGCTCACGGGTAAAAGCCGGACAGCCTATCTCGTAAGGTAGGCCTCCAGGGCTCTCCAGGGCCGAGTGGTTCACAGCAGGCCCTGCTCGCCTGTCTGACTGGTGGCGCGCTCCGCGCCAGCGCTCGATAGTGGTTCGAGCATCTTCATGGGCTCGTTCCCGAAGAACTTGGCACTGGTCACAGTGGGTCCGCAGGTCAGACGATGCTATGGAGATGGCGTCGCCCATGACGTCGCGACGAGCCGGCGTCCGCGGTACCATATGGGGAAGAGGTGAATGCACCGTGGTCGCTGCGCCGCCGGCTTTTCCGCCACTGGTCCGCGGGACTTCATCGGAGCGTCGACCCGGAGGCCCCACCGGACTTGGTTCGTCTTTGTTGGCCACCGCAACAAGGCTTCGGATAGTGGCTCTCCATTCGTCGAGTTTCCCCGTAGTGGGAGGAAAGTCGAGGAGCAACTGCGCGCGCGCCAGGGCCTCTGCTGGCATCGGTGGCAGCGAAACCTGCACGGATCGCGACGCGGTTTGACTTCTGACCATGTCAGAAGGAGCTCTATCACGACCCCGCGGTCGCATGCCGTTTTCACCAACGCCTCGGCGAGTGGGCAGGTCTTCTATGTCCCGGGAGTGGTGCTCGGGGCTCTTCCCGCGGCGACGCCCGGGATCTTCGGCATGATTACGCCGTTCGTCGCGCGCTGCCTGGGAGGAACGCGCTGTTGACGCCACGTGGGAGTCTTGGAGGCCCTCGCGTCGCCTTCGGGCGGGGCGGCGATGACCTTGGAAGGCCCCGCTCCACCCGCGAAGGACTTGGCTCCGCCTTTGGATTTGGCGACGTGTGGCCCGTTACCAGGCGCACAAACATCGCCGCCTCCCAAAATCCGGCTGCTGGGATGGTGTTGGTGTTCGCGAGCAGCGCCCCGGGTCCTCTCTGCGACCGGTCCGCTGCTCGCCCGCGTCGGGACGGGTTGTCCGGCTTCCGACTGGCCAACCACCACCATCGTCTTCTTCTTGGGCGCCATGATGATGAAGAAGCACCGAACTAACTGCTAAAGCCGATTCTCACAACTGCGCCCCCTACCTGGCGCGCCAGAGATGTCGGTGCGGAACGACACCTATGGGATCACAAGAATCCCTACTATGGTTGGCGGGTCGTGAGAAGAGCGGATCTAACAGGTAGCACACGGTTCGTTTATCCAGGTTCGGGCCGCGAGAATGCGTAAAACCCTACTCCTGCTTTGGTGGATTGTATATCTATGTTCTTGAGCTAGCTATGGGGCGTGAGGAGCTCGAAAAAGCCGAATCCTTCTTCTGGTCGCCTCGGGCCTCCTTTTATAGGAAAAGGGGTTGTCACAGTGGCACACAGAAGGTGGAAAGGGTACAGTGATGAGAGGCTATCCCTCACATTACATGACAAGGCGTATTTAATGCGTCTTGCTTAGGTGTCCTTGCTTTATCGGGGACGGGGGAGAGATCTGCCTCGTCCGTCGCCGCTCCTTCTTGTGTCGACACGCGCCCTGGCCAACGACGCCTGCGATGCCACGTAGGTAGGCAGGCAGCTGAGGTGGCGCAGTGGTGAGTCTTCACGAAGATCTGCATGCCGCCACGCAGGTGCCTGCCCAGCTGGTTGGGTCGGCAGCTGCATGCATGCGGTGGTGGAGGTTTAGTTGGTGTGGGCCTGATGGTGGCCCTGCAGGTGTCCTCGGTAAGGGTCTTGCCGGGGCCCCGGCAAGGGTCTTGCCGAGGCGCCTGCTGTCATCCCCGACAAGGCGCTTGCCGGGGGCCTTGTGATCTTTCTCGGCTGGGATCCCGCCAAGGGTTGTCGTCTCCTTAGTGCGTATCTGATCTTGAATGTCTTCACGAAGATCTGCATGCTGCCACGGGGATGTCTTCCGAATCCTTGCCCTTTGGGGGCAGTGGACTCAAGGGTGATTCGCTCCGTAGGCGCGGGACGAGTCGCCGCGGCAAGGGTCTTGCCGGGGCTGCTAGAACTGTCTCCCGGCAAGGATATTGCCGGGGGAGTCCGCTTCGTCCCCTTTGCTCTTCGTGGTCTTGGCCTTGGCGTCGTAGTTCTCTTGATCTTCGGTCTTATCCTGGCTCACCTCCCTTACTTGGTATGGTGGTGCCCGTGGCTCAGACTGCCTGTGCACAGTTATAGGGGTACAAAAAGTGTACCCTCTTTTTGTACACCGACAGAAGGAGTATAATATAGGCGCGAACGTTTGGAATATATCGTTGTCCTTATATTATATATCCTCTTATCACAAATGACGACGGGATAAAATCGAACAAACATGGAAAAATAACAGTGAAGGGATGATCAGACGGACACCCACTCTGGAGCAATCGAGCCGTTAACAGCAAACCGATCTTATTTTTTTGGTAGGCTAGCTCCCGATTGTGGTATAACTTGAGGGATCAGCAGGCACCTGCCTGGAATCCGAGTCTACCACCCTTGACGTCGTACAACATCTCCAACGTTCTCATCTGGACATTGCCGAGGAACCCGACGTAATCATCTGGCCCGGACTCGGTGAAGGCCAGACAACCATCCAACAGAACCCCGTTGGGGACATCCAGGTCGATCGTGACGCCGCCGGTGAACGTGAGAGCGACCTTGGGCACGGTGACGTTGCTGTATCCGGTGAAGTTGTAGCATGTGTCGTACTCGTCGCTCGGGATGAGCGGGTAAGCTGCCATGGCCGCCCGGAACGCGGACTGCAGTTTCGCATAGGGTGTCGATGGCAGATGTGAGATGATATTGCCGCAGTCCACGATCAGGCCCCCCTCGAACACCTTCGGCGGGATACGGAGCTGCTTCCCACCGACGCTGATACCGGTGAGCTTCACCAGGTAGAAGGTAGCGTAATCCATGAAGGGGGTCATAGGCGTGAAGGAGAAGCCCGAGGTGTTGCTGGGCGCGCCGAGGGCGAGGAACCCGGTGCCGCTGCTCACCGGCGGGAGGCAGTAGGAGAAAGAGCCGCCGTAGACCGCGGAGGTCTGAACCGGGAGCGATTCGGGCGCGCCACCGAGCCCGAGCAGGCCGTCGGACTTGTCGTCGGAGCCAATCTGCTTGTATGCACAGCCGAAATGGAAGTCCTTGATGACGACGCCGGGCGCCATCGTGAGCGCCTCGTTGCTGTAGACGCCTCTGGTCTTCAATCCTCCTCCGTACTCGACTCGATACCCGCACTGGGACTGGGTGCCATTGCGGTTCATGCTGCAGCCATTGTCGAAGCGGTCGGACTGGAGTCTCTTGCAAATGTCGGAGCCACAGGGGATGGGAGCGTACGTGGACGACTTGCGCGGGTCGAACAAGGGATCCTTTTGAGGGTAGCAGTCGGTGGAGTTGCATGGTGCGCACTGCACCCACGACAGGTCGCTGCCGGTGTCCATGAGGAGCACCTGCTCCACGGCCGGCGTGCCCAGGCCCAACGTCACCACGTACTCCTGCGAGTCCACGGAGGTGTCCAGGTGCGCCGGGATGCTCACCTTGCCCTCCTTCTGCTCCTGCATCTCCATGATGGTGGTGGTGCCCCTCCCCCTAAGTGCTCTGCTCATGATGTAGTCTGCGCGGACGCGGCTTCTGTGAAGCGCCTCGGCGAAAGATGATGGCTTGTCGGTGGACGGCGACTTGGCGCAGGGTCCGTGCCTGTGCACCAGCGGCACAGCGGCGCCGGCACGGTTGGGCCGCGGTGTCACTGAAAGAAACATCCGAGTGTCATATTGTATGTTCCTAACATGTAGATTGATTAACGTCGAGAATTATGCCATGCTCAATTCATGTGCGTACCTGTGGATGTGGAGGTGGAGCAGACATCTTGTGTCTCAAATGACCTGGTTGACACCACAACGAAGCTTTGCTCGCCGTCGCCTGCAGCAGAAATGGTGGAAAGGTGGCTGCCAAATACGACCAGGAGGATGCACAAGAACAAGTTAGGAGAAGCCATTGGAAGTTAGTATAGACCAGGGCTTTTAACCCAGTATAGGACGCCCTAATTTATACACCAACTCACCAAGCACACGTACAATAATCTACGTGGGACTGACTGAACAATCACGAAAGATGTGAATGGAAGATTATACCAAGGACGAGGTAGAGCCGCCGATGTGTTTACACTCGTCTTAGCAGTACGTAGAACAAGGATACTTAGTAACTTTCTCTCCTCGAGTTAACCCGCACCCCTTTGTCATGTACGTTCACTGCCCGCTTCCTACCTTGTAACTAGAGTGCAATTTATTCTTGTCCAACTTCTAACCACACTTAGGCTAAACCTTCAACTTTTTTAATGCCCCTTATTTTGGACCCTATGCTTGTTTGCTAACACGAGATAACGGGGATCTCACACTAGTAATGACCGTATTCGTGGGCTCTTGTAAAACTGTACTCTCCCTTATTTATATATGAGGCAAATCTTTTGCCTTCGTTTCGGAAAAAAAATAAAGCCAAAGCAAGCCTCAAGCGACATGGTAGGAAATGTACCGTCTTCTATAATTTTCACATGAATTTGATGTTTAAATGCTTCAAAAAAATAAAGCATGCTTCAAAATTCAATGTTTATTCAGAGTTTGCACATTTGAAATAGTGCATCGATTGTTCTGTATAAACATATTTATGTGGTCGTCTGTTTTTTCTAATAAGCAACTTAATTATTAATTTTAGACTAGACAGGAGAACAAGCCTTTACTTACATGATCTTCCTTTGGCTGGCTGTGATTTGATCTGATTCCCTTTTTCACAATTCAATTTCCTTGAGTATGTTCACTTATATTTCTTGCCTATAATGAGGGACCATAGTGTGAATTGTCAAAAGAAAAACTAGAAATTTCTGGCGCCTACATCTTTGTAATATTTCTATAAAAAAATTGTCAAAATAGATGGATGGGACAACGCGTGCCATCATGATCTAGTACACACATGAGACTAATCATGTTTTGTGTGTCTGGATCGTTCATGGAACGACAGGAGGTGGTTGGTATCTTCCATGCTAAGCGGGTTATTCTCAGGTTGAGTGTTTATTCACTCGCCATCGCACGAGAAAATGGCGGTAATAGGGATGCCCAGTCCCAAACTGCAAAATACAAAAAGAGTTAATCGCTCGAATAATCAAACAAAAACTCCCAGTGGAGTCAAAACCTTTACTTTGATCTCTTGAGAACCGCCACTAGCCTGTTTAGCATGGGAGATATTGATAACTGATAGTCGTGAAGTAAATGAGAAGGGTGCATGTCTCAGAATATTATTTATCTCTGTTTTAAAATTTTGAGCTCTCGCACCTTTGCGAAGGGACTATCTATTTACTTTTATGGTGTGTCATCACCTTCTAAAACAAGCGCTAGAAACTGAGAAAGCACAACTGTCATGACTTATGCATTGTGTGTAGCTAATGTTGGGTGCATCACGACTGGATCTTTTCTACCATGAATTACAATGTTTAGTTGTTGCTTGGACTTTGAAGGTACTCTGCATTTATGTTTTGCGGTCTCAGAAAGGGCTAGCGAGATACCACTATTGTCATATTATATCATGGTTGTTTTGACAACATGTTGCCATTCGAGATGTCTTATCATTGCTCGCTAGCTGATTATGTCATTGATATGAGTTAATATAATCTTTAAGAGTTATTGTCGGCATGGTTAGTTATAGTGTTGGCTGAAAACCTGGATGATGTTTAATCTTATTTATGCAAACAAGTGCAAAAAAGTTCGTAAATTTTTTTCTTTTTCACTTTGAGTTTATCAACTGAATTACTTGAGTATAAGCAAAGGTTTAAGCTTGGGGGAGTTGATACGTCTCCAACGTATCCACTTTTCCTAATGTTTTTCCTCTTGTTTTGGACTATAATTTGCATGATTTGAATGAAACTAACCCCGGACTGACGCTGTTTTCAGCAGAACTACCATGGTGTTGTTTTTGTGCAGAAATAAAAGTTTTCGGAATGGAACGAAACTTTGCGAGGAATTTTTATATAATATATAAGAATTTTCGGGGCCAAGACCTACCGAAGGGGGGCACCTGGGTGGGCACAACCCACCAGGGCGCGCCCCCCTCACTAAGTGCGCCCAGGTAGGTTGTCCCCACCTGGTGGCCCCACAGACCCTGAAACCAATGCTATAAAATCCTACTTTCGAAGAAAAAATCAGGGAAAAAGAATTATCGCAATCCACGATATGAAGCCGCCGCCAAGCCCTGTTCTTCCTCGGGGGGGCTGGGGGGGGGGCAGATCTGGAGTCCGTTTGGGGCTCCGGAGAGGGGGGGGTCTTCGTTCTTCGTCATCACCAACCCTTCTCCATCGCCAATTCCATGATGCTCCCCACTGGGAGTGAGTAATTCCTTCGTAGGCTCGCTGGTCGGTGAGGAGTTGGATGAGATTCATCATGTAATCGAGTTAGTTTTGTTAGGGCTTGATCCCTAGTATCTACTATGTTCTTAGATTGATTTTGCTATGACTTTGCCATGCTTAATGCTTGTCACTTTGGGCCCGGGTGTCACGATTTCAGATCTGAACCGTTTATGTTATCACCATTATATTCATGTTCTAGATCCGATCTTGCAAGTTATAGTCACCTACTACGTGTTATGATCCGGTAACCCCGGAGTGACAATAACCGGGACTTCTTCCGGTGATTATCGTAGTTTGAGGAGTTCATGTATTCACTATGTGTTAATGCTTTGTTCTGGTTCTCTATTAAAAGGAGGCCTTATATCCCTTAGTTTCCAATATGGACCCTGCTTCCACGGGAGGGTAGGACAAAAGATGTCATGCAAGTTCTTTTAATAAAGCATGTATGACTATTTGCGGAATAGATGCCTACATTATATCGATGAACTGGAGCTAGTGCCATATCGTCCTAGGTTATAATTGTCTCATGATGAATATAATCCAACAAGTCACCGATCCAATGCCTATGAATTTATCCTATATTGTTTTTGCTAAGTTACTACTGCTATCATCACTGTTACACTTGCTACAAAACTACTGCTATCACTGTTACCACTACTATTGCTGCTGTCACCACTATCAAAACTATCATATTACTTTGCTACCGATTACTTGCGGTAGATAATTAATCTTAAGGTGTGGTTGAATTGAAAACTCAACTGCTAATACCTTGAAATATTATTTGACTCCCCTTGTGTCGAATCTATAAATTTGGGTTGAATACTCTACCCTCGAAAACTGTTGCGATCCCCTATACTTGTGGGTTATCAAAGCCCGTAGTAGCCACGTAAAACTTGCAATAACAAAGTACAGGACGTCTAACTTGTTTTTGCAGGGCATGTTGTGATGTGATGTGGTCAAGACGTGATGAGATATAAATTGTTGTATGAGATGATCATGTTTTGTAAAAGTTATCGGCAACTGACAGGAGCCTTATGGTTGTCGCTTTACTGTATGAAATGCAATCGCCATGTAATTGCTTTACTTTATCACTAAGCAGTAGCGATAGTTGATACGTCTCCAACGTATCTATAATTTTTGATTGCTCCATGCTATATTATCTTCTGTTTTGGACATTATTGGGCTTTATTATTCATTTTTATATTGTTTTTGGGACTAACCTATTAACCGGAGGCCCAGCCCAGAATTGTTGTTTTTGCCTATTTCAGAGTTTTGCAGAAAAAGAATATCAAACGGAATGAAACCTTCGGAAACGTGATTTCTGGAACGAACAAGATCCAGGAGACTTGGGCCCTACGTCAAGCAACCAACAGGGAAGCCACGAGGTAGGGGGGCGCGCCTACCCCCCCCCCCCCCCCCCCCCCAGGCGTGCCCTCCACCCTCGTGGGCCCCCTGTTGCTCCACCGACGTACTCCTTCCTCCTATATACACCTACGTACCCCCAAACGATCAGATAACGGAGCCAAAACCCTAATTCCACCGCCGTAACTTTCTGTATCCATGAGATCCCATCTTGGGGCCTGTTCCGGAGCTCCGCCGGAGGGGGCATCGATCACGGAGGCCTTCTACATCAACACCATAGCCCCTCCGATGAAGTGTGAGTAGTTTACCGCAGACCTTCGGGTCCATAGTTATTAGCTAGATGGCTTCTTCTCTCTTTTTGGATCTCAATACAATGTTCTCCCCCTCTCTCGTGGAGATCTATTCGATGTAATCTTCTTTTGCGGTGTGTTTGTTGACACCGATCAATTGTGGGTTTATGATCAAGTTTATCTATGAACAATATTTGGATCTTCTGAATTCTTTTATGTATGATTGGTTATCTTTGCAAGTCTCTTCGAATTATCAGTTTGGTTTGGCCTACTAGATTGATCTTTCTTGCAATGGGAGAAGTGCTTAGCTTTGGGTTCAATCTTGCGGTCTCCTTTCCCAGTGACAGTAGGGGCAGCAAGGCACGTATTGTATTGTTGCCATCGAGGATAACAACATGGGGTTTTTATCATATTGCATGAATTTATGTCTCTACATCATGTCATCTTGCTTAAGGCGTTACTCTGTTCTTATGAACTTAATACTCTAGATGCATGCTGGATAGCGGTCGATGTGTGGAGTAATAGTAGTAGATGCAGGCAGGAGTCGGTCTACTTGTCTCGGAAGTGATGCCTATATACATGATCATACCTAGATATTCTCATAACTATGCTCAATTCTATCAATTGCTCAACAGTAATTTTTTCACCCACCGTAAAATACTTATGCTCTTGAGAGAAGCCACTAGTGAAACCTATGGCCCCCGGGTCTATCTTCCATCATATTAATCTTCCAACACTTAGTTATTTTCATTGCCTTTTATTTTACTTTGCATCTTTATCATAAAAATACCAAAAATATTATCTCATCATATCTATCAGATCTCACTCTCTGTAACGCCCACGATGCGGCTATATCTCCCACGTGTCGAAGCACGACTTAGAGGCATAACCGCATTGTAAGCAATGTCGCAAGTGAGATAATATTCACACAACCCATGTAATACATAAGAGAAAGATATACATAGTTGGCTTACAATCGCCACTTCACACAATTACATGAATAAAGCATTACATCAACCAGATACAATCAAGGTCCGACTATGGAACCAAAATAAAAGAAGACTACCCCAAATGCTACACAGACCCCGATCGTTCCAACTGGGCTCCACTACTGATCAACTGGAAATGGAACAACATAACGAACAAGATCTTCATCGAGCTCCTCCTTGAGCTCGGTTGCGTCACCTGCCCGGTTTCATCGGCACCTGCAAACTGGTTTTGGAAGTATTTGTGAGTCACGGGGACTCAGCAATCTCACACCCTTGCGATCAAGACTATTTAAGCTTATGGGTAGGTAAAAGGTATGAGGTGGAGCTGCAGCAAGCGACTAGCATATATGGTGGCTAACATACGCAAATGAGAGCGAGAAGAGAAGGCAAAGCACGGTCGAGAAACTATGATCAAGAAGTGATCCTAGAACAACCTAAGCCACACATAACTCCAACACCGTGTTCACTTCCCGTACTCCGCCGGAAAGAGACCATCACGGCTACACACGCGGTTGATGCATTTTAATTTAGTTTAAGCTTCAGGTTTTCTACAACCGGACATTAACAAATTCCCATCTGCCCATAACCGCAGGCACGGCTTTCGAAAGTTCAAATCCCTGCAGGGGTGTCCCAACTTAGCCCATCACAAGCTCTCACGGTCAACGAAGGATATTCCTTCTCCCAGGAAGACCCGATCAGACTCGGAATCGCGGTTACAAGACATCTTGACAATGGTAAAACAAGTCCAGCAACACCGCCCGAATGTGCCAAAAAATCCCGATAGGAGCTGCACATATCTCGTTCTGAGGGCACACTCAGATGAGCGCTCCGTACAACTAAAACCAAACCTCGAGTTTCCCCGAGGGGGCGCTGCACAGGGCTCTAGTTTGGACCAACACTCAGAGGAGCACTGGCCCAGGGGGGTTTAAATAAAGATGACCCTTGGGCAGGCCTACCCAAGGGAAAGAAAAGGC
Source organism: Triticum urartu (assembly GCF_003073215.2). Classification (NCBI taxonomy): domain Eukaryota; kingdom Viridiplantae; phylum Streptophyta; class Magnoliopsida; order Poales; family Poaceae; genus Triticum; species Triticum urartu. Next base: position 138,172,109 of record NC_053028.1, on the reverse strand, counting down.
TAGGTGGCGAATGGTAAAACCAATGTTGGGCATTGCTGGAAGAGTTTTATTCAAGGCGAACTGTCAAGGGGTTCCCATTATAACCCAACCGCGTAAGGAACGCAAAATCAAGGAACATAACACCGGTATGACGGAAACTAGGGCGGCAAGAGTGGAACAAAACACCAGGCATAAGGCCGAGCTTCCACCCTTTACCAAGTATATAGATGTTAATTAAATAAGAGATATTGTGATATCCCAATAAATATCCATGTTCCAACAGGAACAACCTTCCATCTTCACCTGCAACTAGCAACGCTATAAGAGGGGCTGAGCAAAGCGGTAACATAGCCAAACAACGGTTTGCTAGGACAAGGTGGGTTAGAGGCTTGACATGGCAATATGGGGGGGCATGATATAGCAAGTGGTAGGTATCGCAGCATAGGCATAGCAATAGAGTGAGCAAACTAGCAAGCAAAGATAGAAGTGATTTCGAGGGTATGGTCATCTTGCCTGAGATCCCGAAAGGAAGAAGAACGAGTCCATGAAGAAGACAAACGGACGTAGATGAACGGATCCTCACAACTCGACATTATTGGAACCAACCCGAAGAAGCAACACCGAAAAGAAGCAAACAACATAGTAAACAACCACCACATAGACATGGCATGATGCACAACCAAGTATGATGCATGTCCGGTTTAATGAAGCATGGCATGGCAAAGCAAAGTGCAACAAACAATCCTACAAATTAAATGGAGCTCAATATGCAACTCTGTTGCATATTGACGAAACACCATGTGACTTATTTAGTTCGATCTTGTTTATGTACCCAACAATATTAAATGTTATTAAACATGGCAAGAGGGTGAAGCAAATGAAAAACTACCTATCTAGGCAAGTTTAAATGAGGCCGGAAGAACAAAACAACAAGTCTGGAAACTCCTCATGTGCATATATTAGGTTTGGTACTTTTTTGCCCTAAACCATATTTTAGAGTTGTTAAACACATGCAAAGTGATGCCACCAAGTTAAACTATGCATTTTCTACCCCATTTACATATAAAGTTTGTTAGGTTTGGAGCTACGGTTATTAAGTTATGAATTAAATCATTTTAGCAAGTTATTTAGGCAAATTTAAACAAACAGCATTTTAAACCTTTTAAACATGGATGAAAGTGGCATATAATTAACCTACACATAATTCTAAGCATTTTTCATATGTAAAACATTTCAATCCGATGCACGGTTATGGAATTATTAAATGCATGATCAACAAGGGCTTTTCTGTAAAACTGTAAACCTCTGGATAAATAGACAAATTCGCAGCAGCGGAAAAAAAAACACTATGGGCCGAATCTGGTGCACTGCTGGGCTGAACAGAGAGGAGGGGCTGAGGGAGCTGCTCACAGCGGGCCTTGGGCCGGGGAAGCAGGCCAGCAGGAGCGGCCCGATGGGGAATAGAGCTGGACCTCTCCAGATCGAGTCGAGGCACTGGCGGATCGGGGCTGGACGCGGCCGTTGCAGAGGGTCAACGTGGGACAGCCTGGTTCGTCCTCGACTCATTCCTGCAGCAGGGACTGGGCGGCACTTGGCGCTGGCATCTCCCGGCAACGAGGATGGGGCGGATCCAGGTGGAGACGAACAGGAACAGGGCGCGGGCACGGATCCGACAGCGGGGGTTCCATTCTCAGCGCCGGAATGGAGGCGGGATGCACCGGCAGGGGAGCTTGGAGCTTCGAGTGGTTCGGGCGCGATGCAGATGCAGAGGAGGCTGGCTCCGAGGCAGATGGGCGTGGGTCAACAGGGCGCGGATGAGGTCCCTGGCGGCGGGGCTTGGAGAGCTCGGCATCGAGGAAGGAGCTCCACTCCGGCGAACTCCCATGGCGGCGGTGTTTCCTGTAGGGCGGCGTCACTGGTGAAGAGCAGAGAGAGGGAGAAATGGAGGGAGAAGAAACAGGCGAGGAAGAGAAGCGACGGGGAGCGCTTGACCTGGTGGGGGAATTGGCAAGGCTCGTCTGTGGTGAGAGCTTCGATGGCCGGGGAGCCTCTCCTGTTGGGCTCGAGCGAGGCAACAAGGAGGAGGCAGGCGCGAGGCCTCCTGTTCGTCTGCTGCGGCCGGAAGGACGAAGAGGAGGGCACACAAGGTGGAGCTCGGGCGCGCTGGATCGGGGAAAAGGAGGAGGTTGGTTGGGTGGATCAGACAGGGGAGATCCCGAGGAGGATTTGGAAAACGGCAGCGGGCGACGGGACACACCTCCTAGATTTTAGGGTTTGTCCAAAATGACTAAGGGAGACTATATATACCTCACAGATTAGGTTACGGGCTACCTCGTCCCTCCGATCATAATCGGACGGTCGCGAATAAATAGCTAGGGAGTCCAATTTAACAAAATGGAGATGTTTTGTAGATGTTTGGGGATGATCCGGGCACAACGGTGACGACTGCCCGGGTCGGGTCCGGGGAAGTTTCGGACGCGCACCCGAGGGGTCGATTGGAACTTGTGGGCTGTGCAGAAGGCCTCAGGCTGAGAAAAGAGAAGAGAGAAGGCCCGGCGACTGTTTCCGGAGACCGAAAACGTCCGACGTTTGACCGACTATACTGTTGCTATAGTTAATCGTTGGGGCTTCAAACGAACTCCGAATGCGATGAAACTTGACAGGCGGTCTATCTACACTATAATAAGACCACACGCCAACTTTCTTCCCATCCGAGAACATTTTCCGGCCACTTATAAAATAATATTTCGGACGTGCCGCGGGCGCGTGCAAGTGAGTCTGGCCTCAGAACGGACAACGGAAGGAACTGGGAGACCCGGACGAAGGCAAGTTTCGAAAACATGATGATGCAATGCACATGATGACATGATGAAATGCAACACGCAGGCAAATGACATGGCAACGATGGCGAATAACTGGAAGACACCTGGCACACCGGCCTCGGGGCGTCACAACACTCCACCACTACGAGAGGATCTCGTCCCAAGATCTAGGATGGCACCGGAGGGAAAAACGGAAGAGAAAGAGAAGAGGTAAAACTAAGTTGCTTCTTTGACAAACAAGTGAAACCAAAGAACCTTGAGAGGTTGAAAAAATTGAAAGAAAAGAATACAATGAAGATGAACGAAGTGGAAAATCACTCCGTTAGGAAAGAGGAACAAGGAACATCACGAGAACCCTGTAGGTTGAAAGACATGAGAAAAGGGTTGCAATGAACAAGAAGTACATGCAAGCACTCCGGTAGAAACGAGAAGTACAAGGAACGATAAGGATCAATTACGACAACACTCCGGTTAACAAGATAGAGAAGGAATAAGAATGATATAATTTGGGCAGCACTCCGACTGTAAATGGAAGGAATTGAACATGATCTGACAAAAACAAGATGATCGGTTGAAGAGAGCAATATCACAATGCCTCCGGAAAGAAGGAATAGAAGTTAGATCGTTAGGAAGAAAGAAAGTACAAGAAAATGATAACTTCTACCACCAATGAATTTGAAAGCGTCCTTGGAAAGAAGGATTGAATGGAGTTATTAGAAAACCAACAACGAAAAGAATAAGCTTGTAGTGGGCTTATGGAAAACATCTCGAAATTATGAGGTGAAATTCTGCCACTACTGGAAACAATAGATTGGATTGATATAAACAAAGGGACGGGACTATTTCGCCGGGAGGATAAATGAAGAACTTGGGTCACTTATAAGCACCATAAATAGCAACAATCCTTAGAGAAGGCTTTAGGAGAAACATGATACAAGATAACTCCAACAAAGAGATTGGTGGATTTAAAATATCTCATTCTTGACAACATGTGAATCATGAAACACACAGAAATTGTCAAAAATGACATAATACCACCTCAAAAGATAAGATAGAGCGAATTGGACTTTGAGATGCAAGATGAAGAATGCTTGCGCTCCTCTGAAAAGAATGTAGATGAAGACTTCGAGAAGGAATTAAATCCTTGATGAACCATCATGTAGAACCTTCATGCAGAACTCCGTTAAACAAACGAATGATCAAACGGAAAGAAAGAGAAGTTGAAAACACAAGGTGAATCCTTGTACCGATTTAGATGAATCTCCGTGGTGAAATAATTGAAAAAGGTTGGAACTCCAGGAAAAAGAGAAGATGAAAACAATTGAAATCAGGAATTTGATGAGCCTCCGGAATAGGGAATTGAGTTCACTCGATGAAACAAGAATAAGAATTACATTATGCTTATCCTTCACCAATTAAATTGATGACAATCAACGGATTTGGCATATTACTTATTCTCGTAGAAAAGATTAAGAGAGATATAACATAAACTTCAGAATGTCTTCCACGAACCACCGTTAGGATTTGGAAGAACAAATAAATTGATATGATAACGAATGACGAGAACTCTTGCACGAACCACCGTAAGAATTAAAATGACCGAAGGAAAGATAAAGGAACACCGGGAAGAATTATGAAATGAACGACGATAGTTGATAGAATTTAGATACAAGTGAACGAAGAGATCCCGAGGTGATTAGAGAAATTTGAATGATGCACCGGTAAGATTTAGATAACGAGAGCTAAAAGCTGAGAATGAATAATTCTGAGATGATGGGCTCCAGAGAATCAAACTGAAAAAGACTCCTGAATTACTCCGGATGGGTGAAAAGAATTCTCACAATCGAATACAATTATGAGAGGATGGCAACAAGCTGGAATCATGAATCTTGAATAGAATGGAGCAAGATTGAGAGAAAAATCTTCTTCGGTCTTCAAATGCAGAGGATGACGATGAGAAACACCGCCATGAATTGTTGATGCACTCCGGAATGAAAAATAGAAAAGGTTGAGCCAATGATGAATTTTTTTGAAATATTTTGGATAAAAGGCATTTGACTGATGGTAAATCATTCTTACGTCAAAATTCAAAAAGAAATTTGAGGATAGCTCTGGGAAAATAAGAAGAGTCAGGTAAGATCCTGGGAAAAGACCTGTGGGTTAGGGCCACTCAAAAGATACACCGTTGAAAAGGTCGCTTGGACGATAGATTGCACCGGTTGAATTAAAAGGCTTGAATGAGATAACAACCTCGCAAAAGCTTGAACGAATTGAGAATGGAAACTCGAATCTTCGAGAAATCCTCAGCACTCCGGAACAAATGAATAGCGAGAAATGAATGAATATGAGGTGCACCGGCATGAGAAGGTATTTGAAACGAGGAAAGGATATGATCAACAAAGCTTGAACTGAATCCACCGGAGAAGAAAAGAATGTAGAATAATGAACTTGAAGCTTCGTTAGAGTCTTCATGAGAATAACCGGATAAGAACACTGAAAGAAAGGAATGAAGGGACTTCACATCCATAAGATGGATACTTTATTAAGATATATGAGTCCTTGAATAAAACAAGGGTGGGTGGGCGGGAAAAACAAAGGCAGCTTTGGACGAATGAAATGAACACCGTTGAGAAGAACTGATAATTGATCTTCTGATGTTGAAATGATAGGATCATCTTGAAGAGAATCACACCGGTTGGAAAGGATAGACATGACAATCTCGATTATTAGGACGGATTAGTATTCACATCGGAGTATGAGAACACCGTTTAGGAAAGGTATGGAATCAACACTTGACTTCGAAGCAACTCGAATACCACAACTCAAAACAAAAATAAGGATCGGCTTGCAGAATAAGCCAGAACAAACATATGATAGAGATTTCGTCCAAAGTTTTCGTGGTGGGGCCTACACGGGCTCGATCGTACAACACCATCATGTACAAGGCAGTGCACATGACATACGAAGCGTCCCCGAGTCAGCATAGCCAAGGACTCTTTAAGACACAACAAGACCACTGTAAAACCAACCGTGGATAGGCGGACCACTAGACGTCGAACCCCAATTTCATATCATACATCTGTCGGAAAGATATCCTAGGAGCTACTTGAATTCCCACTTATAAACTCCCGAAACTTTCAGGTTATGCAATCAGGTGTTGGGGATATAGGGGAAGCATAATATCTCACCCAAAACTAACAAATCCTACATCCAGCTGTATCCATCCTTCAACACATAACCAAGAAACCTTCGGAAATCGTTTACCTCAACCTTCGAAAAGCATCCATTATACGAGTTATGGCAATACTCCCGAACTCCCGCCCCAGTACTGGGTGGTGTCGAGGTTATCTCACCAACAACTGCATAAAAGAGATTTTCGATGTCGGCGAACTCAGATATTCCAGAACTGCAATGATAAAATTGTGACGACAACACCTCGGAGCTCAACTCCCCGGGACACTGCCACAACCCCTAAATGTCAGGAGGCACCAAGAACAATGTTCTCATCACAAAACCATCGGAACGATTCCAAGATACCCGCGTGATCCTAAAAAAAATTAGTGAAATTTGAGAAGAGAAGAGTCAAAACTCTGCGTCAGGATGCCTCACCAGAGCGACGAAGGGACTGAGGAGTAAAAAGAATCCTACTCTCCGATATATATATATATAATCCTCAATGACTCAAAACATTTTTCTAGACTCAACAACGCCAGCGATTCGATCAAGCAGGGGGGCTCCTAAGTCAGGGAAGGCTCTGATTACCAACTTGTAACGCCCACGATGCGGCTATATCTCCCACGTGTCGAAGCACGACTTAGAGGCATAACCGCATTATAAGCAATGTCGCAAGTGAGGTAATCTTCACACAACCCATGTAATACATAAGGGAAAGAGACACATAGTTGGCTTACAATCGCCACTTCACACAATTACATGAATAAAGCATTACATCAACCAGATACAATCAAGGTCCGACTACGGAACCAAAATAAAAGAAGACTACCCAGAATGCTACACAGATCCCCGATCATCCCAACTAGGCTCCACTACTGATCAACTGGAAACGGAACAACATAACGAACAAGATCTTCATCGAGCTCCTCCTTGAGCTCGGTTGCGTCACCTGCACAGTTTCATCGGCACCTGCAAACTGGTTTTGGAAGTATTTGTGAGTCATGGGGACTCAGCAATCTCACACCCTTGCGATCAAGACTATTTAAGCTTATGGGTAGGTAAAAGGTATGAGGTGGAGCTGCAGCAAGCGACTAGCATATATGGTGGCTAACATACGCAAATGAGAGCGAGAAGAGAAGGCAAAGCACGGTCGAGAAACTATGATCAAGAAGTGATCCTAGAACAACCTACGCCACACATAACTCCAACACCGTGTTCACTTCCCGTACTCCGCCGGAAAGAGACCATCACGGCTACACATGCGGTTGATGCATTTTAATTTAGTTTAAGCTTCAGGTTTTCTACAACCGGACATTAACAAATTCCCATCTGCCCATAACCGCAGGCACGGCTTTCGAAAGTTCAAATCCCTGCAGGGGTGTCCCAACTTAGCCCATCACAAGCTCTCACGGTCAACGAAGGATATTCCTTCTCCCAGGAAGACCCGATCAGACTCGGAATCTCGGTTACAAGACATCTTGACAATGGTAAAACAAGTCCAGCAACACCGCCCGAATGTGCCAACAAATCCCGATAGGAGCTGCACATATCTCGTTCTGAGGGCACACTCAGATGAGCGCTCCGTACAACTAAAACCAAACCTCGAGTTTCCCCGAGGGGGCGCTGCACAGGGCTCTAGTTTGGACCAACACTCAGAGGAGCACTGGCCCAGGGGGGTTTAAATAAAGATGACCCTTGGGCAGGCCTACCCAAGGGAAAGAAAAGGCTAGGTGGAGAATGGTAAAACCAATGTTGGGCATTGCTGGAAGAGTTTTATTCAAGGCGAACTGTCAAGGGGTTCCCATTATAACCCAACCGCGTAAGGAACGCAAAATCAAGGAACATAACACCGGTATGACGGAAACTAGGGCGGCAAGAGTGGAACAAAACACCAGGCATAAGGCCGAGCCTTCCACCCTTTACCAAGTATATAGATGCATTAATTAAATAAGAGATATTGTGATATCCCAATAAATATCCATGTTCCAACAAGGAACAACCTTCATCTTCACCTGCAACTAGCAACGCTATAAGAGGGGCTGAGCAAAGCGGTAACATAGCCAAACAACGGTTTGCTAGGACAAGGTGGGTTAGAGGCTTGACATGGCAATATGGGGGGGCATGATATAGCAAGTGGTAGGTATCGCAGCATAGGCATAGCAATAGAGTGAGCAAACTAGCAAGCAAAGATAGAAGTGATTTCGAGGGTATGGTCATCTTGCCTGAGATCCCGAAAGGAAGAAGAACGAGTCCATGAAGAAGACAAACGGACGTAGATGAACGGATCCTCACAACTCGACATTATTGGAACCAACCCGAAGAAGCAACACCGAAAAGAAGCAAACAACATAGTAAACAACCACCACATAGACATGGCATGATGCACAACCAAGTATGATGCATGTCCGGTTTAATGAAGCATGGCATGGCAAAGCAAAGTGCAAGAAACAATCCTACAAATTAAATGGAGCTCAATATGCAACTCTGTTGCATATTGACGAAACACCACGTGACTTATTTAGTTCGATCTTGTTTATGTACCCAACAATATTAAATGTTATTAAACATGGCAAGAGGGTGAAGCAAATGAAAAACTACCTATCTAGGCAAGTTTAAATGAGGCCGGAAGAACAAAACAACAAGTCTGGAAACTCCTCATGTGCATATATTAGGTTTGGTACTTTTTTGCCCTAAACCATATTTTAGAGTTGTTAAACATGCAAAGTGATGCCACCAAGTTAAACTATGCATTTTCTACCCCATTTACATATAAAGTTTGTTAGGTTTGGAGCTACGGTTATTAAGTTATGAATTAAATCATTTTAGCAAGTTATTTAGACAAATTTAAACAAACAGCATTTTAAACCTTTTAAACATGGATGAAAGTGGCATATAATTAACCTACACATAATTCTAAGCATTTTTCATATATAAAACATTTCAATCCGATGCACGGTTATGGAATTATTAAATGCATGATCAACAAGGGCTTTTCTGTAAAACTGTAAACCTCTGGATAAATAGACAAATTCGCAGCAGCGGAAAAAAAACACTATGGGCCGAATCTGGTGCACTGCTAGGCTGAACAGAGAGGAGGGGCTGAGGGAGCTGCTCACAGCGGGCCTTGGGCCGGGGAAGCAGAGCAGCAGGAGCGGCCCGATGGGGAATAGAGCTGGACCTCTCCAGATCGAGTCGAGGCACTGGCGGATTGGAGCTGGACGCGGCCGATGCAGAGGGTCAACGCGGTACAGCCTGGTTCGTCCTTGACTCGTTCCTGTAGTAGGGACCGGGCGGTACTTGGCACTGGCGTCTCCCGGCGACGAGGATGGGGCGGATCCAGGTGGAGGCGACCAGGAACAGGGCGCGGGCGCGGATCCGACGGCGGGGGTTCCATTCTCGGCGCCAGAATGGATGCGGGATGCACCGGCAGGGGAGATTGGAGCTTCGAGTGGTTCGGGCGCGATCAAGTTGCAGAGGAGGCTGGCTCCGAGGCAGATGGGCGTGGGTCAACAGGGCGAGGAGGAGGTCCCTGGCAGCGGGGCTTGGAGAGCTCGGCGACGAGGATGGAGCTCCACTCCGGCGAACTCCCATGGCGGCGGTGGTTCCTGTAGGGCGGTGTCACTGGTGAAGAGCAGAGAGAGGGAGAAATGGAGGGAGAAGAAACAGGCGAGGAAGAGGAGCGATGGGGAGCGCTTTACCTGGCGGGGGAATTGGCAAGGCTCGTCGGCAGTGAGAGCTTCGGTGGCCGGGGCTCCTCTCCTGTTGGGCTCGAGCGAAGCAACGAGGAGGAGGCAGGCGCGAGGCCTCCTATTTGTCTGCTGCGGCCGGAAGGACGAGGAGGAGGGCACGCAAGGTGGAGCTCGGGCGCGCTGGATCGGGGAAAAGGAGGAGGTTGGTTGGGTGGATCAGATAGGGAAGACCCCGAGGAGGATTTGGAAAACGGCGGTGGGCGACGGGACACATCTCCTAGATTTTAGGGTTTGTCCAAAATGACTAAGGGAGACTATATATACCTCACAGATTAGGTTAGGGGCTACCTCGTCCCTCCGATCGTAATCGTACGGTCGCGAATAAATAGCTAGGGAGTCCAATTTAACAAAACGAAGATGTTTTGTAGATGTTTGGGGATGATCCGGACACAACGGTGACGACTGCCTGGGTCGGGTCCGGGGAAGTTTCGGACGCGCACGCGAGGGGTCGATTGGAACTTGTGGGCTGTGCAGAAGGCCTCAGGCTGAGAAAAGAGAAGAGAGAAGGCCCAGCGACTGTTTCCGGAGACCGAAAACGTCCGACGTTTGACCGACTATACTGTCGCTATAGTTAATCGTTGGGGCGTCAAACGAACTCCGAATGCGATGAAACTTGACAGGCGGTCTATCTACACTATAATAAGACCACACGCCAACTTTCTTCCCATTCCGAGAACATTTTCTAGCCACTTATAAAATAATATTTCGGACGTGTCGCGGGTGCGTGCAAGTGAGTCTGGCCTCAGAACGGACAACGGAAGGAACTGGGAGACCCGGACGAAGGAAAGTTTTGAAAACATGATGATGCAATGCACATGATGACATGATGAAATGCAACACGCAGGCAAATGACATGGCAATGACGGCGAATAACTGGAAGACACCTGGCACACCGGCCTCGGGGCGTCACACTCTCGTAAGTGACCGTGTAGGGATTGACAACCCTTATCGCGTTGGTTGTGAGGATTTATTTGTTTTGTGTAGGTGAGAGGGACTCGCGCGTAGGCTCCTACTGGATTGGTACCTTGGTTCTCATAAACTAAGGGAAATACTTACTTTGCTGCATCACCCTTTCCTCTTTAAGGGAAAACCAACGCAATGCTCAAGAGGTAGGAAGAAGGATTTCTGGCGCTGTTGCCGGGGAGGTCTACGCAAAAGTCAACATACCAAGTACCCATCACAAACCCTTATCTCCCGCATTACATTATTTGCCATTTGCCTCTCGTTTTCCTCTCCCCCACTTCACCCTTGCCGTTTAATTCGCCCTCTCTTTTCCGTTCGCCTCTTTTTCGCTTGCTTTTTGTTTGCTCGTGTGTTGGATTGCTTGTTTGTCACGATGGCTCTACCTAGATTTGGTGATCTTCACCTTAAAAGGTTAGAAGAGATCAAGAGCAACGTCAGGAGTTTTATGGTTTTGCAATTTGAGCATAATAATTTATTCAGAAACGAGCTTAAGGAACAAAAAAGTTTTATGAGTTATATGAATAAAGAGCTCGATGATATGTCTAAAGAATTTGATGGTTTAAGATCCCAAACTGCTCGTCTTGAGAAGTTGACAGCTGAAATATCGGATAAGCAGGCTACCTTAGTTAATAAGATGGCCACTAAACCGGAGAACTTTGAAAATAAAGATGAAGATCTAAAAGTTATTGATGTGTCCCCTATTAAATCTTTGTTTTGCAATATGAATCTTGATAATGATGGGACTGAATATGATCCACCTTTACCTAGAAGGCGTTCCAAAAATTCGGAGTTTTTAGATCTTGATGCTAAAATTGTTAAAAGTGGGATTGAAGAAGTCAAAACTTTAAATAGTAATGAAGCCACTATTTTGAATTTCAAGGAATTTAATTATAATAATTGTTCTTTGATAGATTGTATTTCCTTGTTGCAATCCGTGCTAAATTCTTCTCATGCTTATAGTCAAAATAAAGCTTTTACCAGACATATCGTTGATGCTTTGATGCAATCTTATGAAGAAAAACTTGAGTTGGAAGTTTCTATCCCTAGAAAACTTTATGATGAGTGGGAAACTACAATTAAAATTAAAATTAAAGATCATGAATGCTATGCTTTGTGTGATTTGGGTGCTAATGTTTCCACGATTCCAAAGACTTTGTGTGATTTGTTAGGTTTCCGTGATTTTGATGATTGCTCTTTAAACTTGCACCTTGCGGATTCCACCATTACAAAACCTATGGTAAGAATTAATGATGTTCTTATTGTTGCAAATAGGAACTATGTGCCCGTAGATTTTATTGTTCTTGATATCGATTGCAATCCTTCATGTCCTATTATTCTTGGTAGACCTTTCCTTAGAACGATCGGTACAATTATTGATATGAAGGAAGGAAATATTAGATTCCAATTTCCATTAAGGAAAGGCATGGAACACTTTCCTAGAAATAAAATTAAATTACCATATGAATCTATTATGAGAACCACTTATGGATTGCCTACCAAACATGGCAACACCTAGATCTATCCTTGCTTTATATGCCTAGCTAGGGGCGTTAAACGATAGCGCTTGTTGGGAGGCAACCCAATTTTATTTTTATTCCTTGCTTTTTGCTCCTGTTTAGTAATAAATAATTTATCTAGCCTCTGTTTTGGTTGTGTTTTTTGTGTTTAATTAGTGTTTGTGCCAAGTAGAACTGTTGGGAAGACTTGGGGAAAGTCTTGTTAATCTTGCTGTAAAAAACAGAAACTTTAGCGCTCACGAGAACTGCTGCCATTTTTATTTAGAAAATTATATTTATTTAATTATTTTTGCAGATAATTAATAGATAAATTCCTCACGTCCAGAAATTTATTTTAGAATTTTTGGGGTTCCATATTTTGCTTTAGCTACAGATTACTACAGAATGTTCTGTTTTTGACAGATTCTGTTTTTCGTGTGTTGTTTGCTTATTTTGATGAATCTATGGCTAGTAAAATAGTTTATACACCATATAGAAGTTGGAATACAGTAGGTTTAGTACCAGTATAAATAAATAATGAGTTCATTACAGTACCTTGAAGTGGTGTTTTGTTTTCTTTCGCTAACGGAGCTCACAGGATTTTCTACTTTAAGTTTTGTGTTGTGAAGTTTTCAAGTTTTGGGTAAAGATTTGATGGATTATGGAACAAGGAGTGGCAAGAGCCTAAGCTTGGGGATGCCCATCGCACCCCCAAGATAATCTAAGGACACCAAAAAGCCAAAGCTTGGGGATGCCCCGGAAGGCATCCCCTCTTTCGTCTACTTCCATCGGTAACTTTACTTGGAGCTATATTTTTATTCACCACATGATATGTGTTTTGCTTGGAGCGTCTTGTATGATTTGAGTATTTTATTTTTAGTTTACCACAATCATCCTTGCTGTACACACCTTTTGAGAGAGACACACATGATTCGGGAATTATTAGAATACTCTATGTGCTTCACTTATATCTTTTGAGTTATATAGTTTTGCTCTAGTACTTCACTTATATCTTTTAGAGCACGGTGGTGGATTTGTTTTATAGAAACTATTGATCTCTCATGCTTCACTTAGATTATTTTGAGAGTCTTAAATAGCATGGTAATTTGCTGAAATAATCCTAATATGCTAGGTATACAAGATTAGTAAAAACATTCTTATGAGTGTGTTGAATACTAAGAGAAGATTGATGCTTGATAATTGTTTTGAGATATAAAGATGGTGATATTAGAGTCATGCTAGTTGAGTAGTTGTGAATTTGAGAGATACTTGTGTTAAAGTTTGTGATTCCTGTAGCATGCACGTATGGTGAACCGTTATGTGATGAAGTCAGAGCATAATTTATTTATTGATTGTCTTCCTTATGAGTGGCGATCGGGGACGAGCGATGGTCTTTTCCTACCAATCTATCCCCCTAGGAGCATGCGCGTAATACTTTGCTTTGATAACTTGTAGATTTTTGCAATAAGTATATGAGTTCTTTATGACTAATGTTGAGTCCATGGATCATATGCACTTTTCTTCCTTCCACCATTGCTAGCCTCTCTAATACCGTGCACTTTTCGCCAGTATCATACACCCACCATATACCTTCCTCAAAACAGCCACCATACCTACCTATCATGGCATTTTCATAGCCATTCTGAGATATATTGCCATGCAACTTACCACCGTTCTGATTATTATGACACGCTCCATCATTGTCATATTGCTTTGCATGATCATGTAGTTGACATCGTATTTGTGGCAAAGCCACCGTTCATAATTCTTTAATACATGTCACTCTTGATTCATTGCATATCCCGGTACACCGCCGGAAGCATTCACATAGAGTCATATTTTGTTCTGAGTATTGAGTTGTAATTGTTGAGTTGTAAGTAAATAGAAGTGGGATGATCATCATTTTTAGAGCATTGTCCCAAGTGAGGAAAGGATGATGGAGACTATGATTCCCCCACAAGTCGGGATGAGACTCCGGACGAAATTAAAAAAAATGCCATAAAAAAGGCCCAAAAAATGAGAGAAAAAGAGAGAAGGGACAATGTTACTATCCTTTTACCACACTTGTGCTTCAAAGTAGCACCATGATCTTCATGATAGAGAGTCTCTTATGATATCAGTTTCATATACTAGTGGGAAATTTTTCATTATAGAACTTGGCTTGTATATTCCAATGATGGGCTTCCTCAAAATGCCCTAGGTCTTCGTGAGCAAGCGAGTTGGATGCACACCCACTTAGTTTCTTTTGTTGAGCTTTCATGTACTTATAGCTCTAGTGCATCCGTTGCATGGCAATCCCTACTCACTCACATTGATATCTATTGATGGGCATCTCCATAGCCCGTTGATACGCCTAGTTGATGTGAGACTATCTTCTCCCTTTTTTTCTCCACAACCACCATTCTATCCCACATACAGTGCTATGGCCATGGCTCACGCTCATGTATTGCGTGAAGATTGAAAAAGTTTGAGAATGTCAAAAGTATGAAACAATTGCTTGGCTTGTCATCGGGGTTGTGCATGATTTAAATACTTTGTGTGATGAAGATAGAGCATAGCCAGACTATATGATTTTGTAGGGATAACTTTCTTTGGCCATGTTATTTTGAGAAGACATAATTGCTTAGTTAGTATGCTTGAAGTACTATTATTTTTTATGTCAATATTAAACTTTTGTCTTGAATCTTTCAGATCTGAATATTCATACCACAATTAAGAAGAATTACATTGAAATTATGCCTAGTAGCATTCTGCATCAAAAATTCTGTTTTTATCATTTACCTACTCGAGGACGAGCAGGAATTAAGCTTGGGGATGCTTGATATGTCTCCAACGTATCTATAATTTTTGATTGCTCCATGCTATATTATCTTCTGTTTTGGACATTATTGGGCTTTATTATTCACTTTTATATTATTTTTGGGACTAACCTATTAACCGGAGGCCCAGCCCAGAATTGCTGTTTTTTGCCTATTTTAGAGCTTCGCAGAAAAAGAATATCAAACGGAGTCCAAACGGAATGAAACCTTCGGGAACGTGATTTTTGGAACGAACAAGATCCAGGAGACTGGACCCTATGTCAAGCAACCAATAGGGAAGCCACGAGGTAGGGGCGCGCCTACCCCCCCCCCCCCCCCCCCCCCCCCCCCCCCCCCCGGCACGCCCTCCACCCTCGTGGGCCCCCTGTTGCTCCACCGACGTACTCCTTCCTCCTATATATACCTATGTACCCCAAACGATCAGATACGGAGCCAAAACCCTAATTCCACTGCCGTAACTTCCTGTATCCACGAGATCCCATCTTGGGGCCTGTTCCGGAGCTACGCCGGAGGGGGTATCCATCACGGAGGGCTTCTACATCAACACCATAGACTCTCCGATGAATTGTGAGTAGTTTACCTCAGACCTTCGGGTCCATAGTTATTAGCTAGATGGCTTCTTCTCTCTTTTTGGATCTCAATACAATGTTCTCCACCTCTCTTGTGGAGATCTATTCGATGTAATCTTCCTTTTGCGGTGTGTTTGTTGAGACCGATGAATTGTGGGTTTATGATCAAGATTATCTATGAACAATATTTGAATCTTCTCTGAATTCTTTTATGTATGATTGGTTATCTTTGCAAGTCTCTTCGAATTATCAGTTTGGTTTGGCCTACTAGATTGATCTTTCTTGCAATGGGGGAAGTGCTTAGCTTTGGTTTCAATCTTGCGGTGTCCTTTCCCAGTGACAGTAGGGGCAGCAAGGCACGTATTGTATTGTTGGCATCGAGGATAACAAGATGGGTTTTTTTATCATATTGCATGAATTTATCCCTCTACATCATGTCATTTTGCTTAAGGTGTAACTCTGTTTTCATTAACTTAATACTCCAGATGCATGCTGGATAGCGTTTGATGAGTGGAGTAATAGTAGTAGATGCAGGCAGGAGTCGGTCTACTTGTCTCGGACGTGATGCCTATATACATGATCATACCTAGATATTCTCATAACTATGCTCAATTCTGTCAATTGCTCAACAGTAATTTGTTCACCCACCGTAAAATACTTATGCTCTTGAGAGAAGCCACTAGTAACCTATGGCCCCCGGGTCTATCTTCCATCATATTAATCTTCCAACACTTAAGTTATTTTTCATTGCCTTTTATTTTACTTTGCATCTTTATCATAAAAATACCAAAAATATTATCTTATCATATCTTATCAGATCTCACTCTCATAAGTGACTGTGTAGGGATTGACAACCCCTTATCGCGTTGGTTGCGAGGATTTATTTGTTTTGTGTAGGTGCGAGGGACTCGCGCGTAGCCTCCTACTGGATTGATACCTTGGTTCTCAAAAACTGAGGTGCTGCATCACCCTTTCCTCTTCAAGGGAAGACCAACACAGTGCTCAAGAGGTAGCAATAGTCGTAGAAGTAATAGTTGGCGAGACGACAACGACGCTACGATGGAGATCAAGATGTCAAGCCGGTGACGATGGAGATCATGACGGTGCTTTGGAGATGGAGATCAAAGGCACAAGATGTGATGGCCATATCATGTCACATATTTTGATTACATGTGATGTTATTTTTTATGCATGTTATTTTGCTTAGTACGGCGGTAGCATTATAAGATGATCCCTCACTAAATTTCAAGGTATAAGTGTTCTCCCTAAGTATGCACCGTTGCTACAGTTCGTCGTGTCGAGACACCATGTGATGATCGGGTGTGATAAGATCTACGTTCACATACAACGGGTGCAAGCCAGTTTTGCATGTGCAGAATACTCGGGTTAAACTTGGCGAGCCTAGCATATGCAGATATGGCCTCGGAACACTGAGACCGAAAGGTCGAACGTGAATCATATAGTAGATATGATCAACATAGAGATGTTCACCATTGAAACTACTCCATCTCACGTGGTGATCGGACATGGTTTAGTTGATATGAATCACGTGATCTTTTAGAGGACTAGAGGGATGTCTGTCTAAGTGAGAGTTCTTAAGTAGTATGATTAATTGAACTTAATTTATCATGAACTTAGTCCTGGTAGTATTTGCATATCTATGTTGTAGACCAATAGCTCGCGTATAGCTCCCCTGTTTTATTTTAGATATGTTCCTAGAGAAAACTAAGTTGAAAGACGATAGTAGAAATGATGCGGACTGGGTCCGTGATCTGAGGATTATCCTCATTGCTGCACAGAAGAATTATGTCCTTGATGCACTGCTAGGTGATAGACCTATTGCAGGAAAAGATGCAGACGTTATGAACATTTGACAAGCTCGGTATGATGACTACTTGATAGTTTAGTGCACCATGCTTTATGGCTTAGAATTGGGACTTCAAAAATGTTTTGAATGCCACGGAGCATATAAGATGTTCTAAGAGTTGAAATTGGTATTTCAGACTCATGCCCATGTCGAGAGGTATGAGACCTCTGACAAATACTTTGCTAACAAGATGGAGGAGAATAGGTCAGCCAGTGAGCATGTGCTCGGAATGTCTGGGTACTACAATCGCTTGAATCAAGTGGGAGTTAATCTTCTAGATAAGATAGTGATTGACAGAGTTCTCTAGTCACTATCACCAAGTTACTAGAACTTCATGATGAACTATAATATGCAAGGGATAAGGAAAATGATTCCCAAGCTCTTCGGATGCTGAAATCGGCGAAGGTAGAAATCAAGAAATAACATCAAGTGTTGATGGTTAACAAGACCACTAGTTTCAAGAAAAAGGACAAGGGAAAGAAGGGGAACTTTAAGAAGAATGGCAAGCAAGTTGCCACTCCCATGAAGAAGCCCAAAGCTAGACCCAAGCCTGAAACTGAGTGCTTCTACTGCAAAGAAAATGGTCACTGGAAGCGGAACTGCCCCAAATAATTGGCGGATAAGAAGGATGGCAAAGTGAACAAAGGTATATGTGATATACATGTTATTGATGTGTACTTTACTAGTGTTCATAGTAGCTGATGAAGCTATGTACCTAGGGTACGGTCATGGACCTGTCCAAACTGACCTACCCAAGGACATATCCAGAAGAAATCATCTTTCAATCGACTTGAAGGTGTCTCACTCGACAGACTTGAAGATACTCGACCAAGAAGCAATCACTCGACCAAGAAGCAATCACTTGACCAAGACCAAGCCACTCGACGGTCAGGTGACCTAAAGGCGCTCCGCACTCTAACGGGCGGTTATTAAGTAGCTTTTATGGTCATCATAGCACTTTATTATTAGCGTTACCAGTAATGCCCTGCCTTAATGTTACATTGAACCCTTTGTATCGTGGGCTGGCTGGGGTCTTGGCGCACTCTATATAAGCCACCCCCTCCTCCGAAACAAGGGTTCGCACGCCTGTAATTCACACACGCATAATCCAGTCGACCGCCTCCGGGCTCCGAGACGTAGGGCTATTACTTCCTCCGAGAAGGGCCTGAACTCGTAAATCTTGCGTTCCTACAACTCCTCTATAGCTAAGATCTTGCCTCTCCATACTTACCCCCCTACATCACTGTCAGACTTAGAACCACGACAGTTGGCGCCCACCGTGGGGCAGGTGTGCTACACCCACTGGGTGTAGCGTTCACTTCGTCCTCCGGGACATGATGGGTCGCAAAAACCGAAGGTGGGTCGACAGAGGCTTGAGTAGTCGACGAAGAAGGGAGAGCACTCGACAGTGGCACGGCGAAGGTAACAGAACCCCGATTGGCGTCGCCAGCGTCCTGAACGACTGGTTCCACCCTCGGTGTCGACTGTAGCGCCTCGCTTGTAGGAGCTTGCCTACTCTTCCTCGTCAAAGGCCTCTCGGGCTCTTCGTCGTCGTCTGGGAGGTCAATAACGTTGGGAGCTGTGCAGAGTTCAATTGCCAAAGTCACATCATTCAATGATGCACATTGCAATTGGATCGACCAAACAAAGACAGTATGGCAGAAATCATACCCAGATTAGAAGTGACCGCATCCTCCATCACCTCGTCCTCGTCCCTGTAAGCTGAGGTCCCAGAAGTGGCAGCACTGACAATCCCAAAGTCCGTCCAGTTAAAACAAGAAAAACAAACAGCATGAAGCGTCGAGTGAATACGAAAGGAGACACTCACGCGGAAGCAATGGGGATGTCAATCTTAATCTTCGGCAACGCCTTCCGAGTCTTCAGCTCTGCAACTTTGGGGTGCTTTGGCGCTTTCTTAGTCGGGGCTGGTGAAGAGACCCGAGGATGCTTCGAAGACTGACCAGCCTGAGCAGTTGCCTTTTCACGGGCACTCGGTCGTTCTTGGTCGAGCTTGGATCGCCTCTCCCGGCGAGGAGGCGACTCGACTTCTTCTCCATCACTTGAGTCGTCGCTTCCTCCACCCCCTTCACCATCAGAAGTCCACTCGCCACTGTCGCCGCCGCTCGCCTCGCCTTCCAGAGCTTGCTCTTGCTCTCCGTTGGGCATTGAATACATTTCAATAATGGCCTGGAAGAAAGCAAGGAGAACAAAATCAGTCGACCAGTGTATGCAGCTGCACGAGAGAATTCAAATTACAAAGCAAAAACTCAGAATCAGACCTTCTCCGGTGCATGAGACTGGTCGAACGGAGGAACTCTCCTGGCTCCCCTGGGGTTGTCCTTGTTTCCGGTAATTCCCGACAGCCACTTCTCCAGTGTGTCGTCGTCGACCTCCTCCGGGTGGATCTGAGTGGAGTCTTCAAGACCCGAATACATCCACATCAGATGGTCCCGGGCTTGAAGAGGCTGGGTGCGCCGCTGAAGGAAGACCTCCAAGAGATCCATACCGGTGACCCCGTCACGGATAAGCTGGACCACTCGCTCGACCAGCACCCTCACATGCGCCTTCTCCTCCGGGAGCACCTTCAAAGGGGAGGGTTTCCTCGCTCGGTCCATGGTAAAGGGAGGGAGGCCAGTCGACTGTCCTGGCGTCGACTGGTCCTTACAGTAAAACCAGGTCGACTGCCATCCGCGGACTGAGTCGGGAAGAATCATGGCCGGAAAAGAATTTTTTCCTCTCATCTGGATACCAAGACCCCCACACATCTGAATCACTTGCGTCCTCTCGTCACTCGGGTTAGCCTTTTTCACCGTCTGGGAGCGACAAGTGAAAATGTGCTTGAAAAGACCCCAGTGAGGCCGGCAACCCAGGAAGTTCTCACACAAAGAAATGAAAGCGGCGAGATAAATGATCGTGTTGGGAGTAAAGTGGTGGAGTTGTGCCCCAAAGAAGTTCAGAAATCCTCGAAAGAAAGGGTGAGGAGGCAAGGAAAATCCACGGTCGACGTGGGTGGCAAGAAGAACACGCTCACCCTCCCGAGGTTGCGGCTCAGATTCCTTCCCCGGAAGCCGCGCCGAGTCATAGGGGATCAGCCCCCCGTCGGCCAGGTCGTCGAGGTCTTCTTGGGTGAGCCTCGAATGGATCCAGTCGCCCTGGATCCAGCCCTTCAGCAGGCCGGTTCGCGAGGAAGATCCGCCTCGACTGGTCGCCTTCCCCTTCGACCTCGCCGTCGCCTTCTTTGCCTGCTCCAGAGCCTCCGTCTTCTCCTTCACCATTGTCGCCGGCGAGACGCTACGGAGCGGTGGCGCGGGGGCGAGAGCGAGCGCAGCGGAGGGGAGTGAAGAGGAGAAGAGATAATGGGGACGCACTGTTCGGGAGACCCCGGTCCAACGCCTTATATGAGGCCGCTTCCGAGTGGCTGACGGGTAGGCCCAGGTGGCTCTGTCAAATCCCGTAACAATCACGCGCGCGATACGTGGCGAAAAAGGTGGCGCGGGGATCGAGGCAGCTCCACTCTATCCCATACGATTACTGCGGTGTAACACCCTCGATGCGACTATAGCTCCCACGTGTCGAGGCACGACTTAGAGACATAATCGCATTGAAGGCATATGTCGCAAGTGAGGTAATCTTCACACAACCCATGTAATATATAAGGGAAAGAGATACATAGTTGGCTTACAATCGCCACTTCACACAAATACATGAATAAAGCATTACATCAACCAAATACAATCAAGGTCCGACTACGGAACCAAAATAAAAGAAGAACCCCAAATGTGACAAAGGTCCCCAATCGACCCCAACTGGGCTCCACTACTATTCAACTAGAATGAAGCAACACAAAGGACAAGATCTTCATCGAGCTCCTCCTGAGCTTGGTTGCGTCATCTTCACGGACTCATCGGCACCTGTAAGCTGGTTTTGGAAGTATCTGTGAGTCACGGGGACTCAGCAATCTCGCACCCTTGCGATCAAGACTATTTAAGCTTATGGGTAAGGTAAAGGTATGAGGTGGAGCTGCAGCAAGCGACTAGCATATCTGGTGGCTAACCTGTTCGCAAAAGAGAGCGAGAAGAGGAGGCAAAGCACGATCGAGAAAGTATGATCAAGAAGTGATCCTAAAACAACCTACGTCAAGCATAACTCCAACAACTGTGTTCACTTCCCGGACTCCGCCGGAAAGGGACCATCACGGTTACACACGCGGTTGATTCATTTTAAATAAGGTCAACTTTAGGTTTTCTACAACCGGACGTTAACAAATTCCCATCTGCCCAAAACCGCGGGCACGGCTTTCGAAAGTTCAAATCCCTGCAGGGGTGTCCCGACTTAGCCCATCACAAGCTCTCACGGTCAACGAAGGAATAGACCTCCTCCTGAGACATTCCGATCAGACTCGGTATCCCGGTACAACAAGACATTTCGACAGGGTAAAACTAAACCAGCAACACCACCCAGATGTGCCGACAAATCCCGATAGGAGCTGCACATATCTCGTTCTCAGGGCACACCGGATGAGCAAGACGTCGGGTAAGCTAGCCCAGAGTTGCCCCTGGTAGCCTCGGACATCGCTCAGTTGGACCAACACTCAGAGGAGAACTGGCCCGGGGGGGTAAAAATAATGATGACCCTTGGGCGCGCGACCCCCAAGGGAAAAGAAAAGGCTGGGCGGCGAATGGTAAAATCAATGTTGGGCATTGCTGGAGGAGCTTTACTTAAGGCGAACTGTCAAGGGGTTCCCATTATAGCCCAACCGCGTGAGGAACGCAAAATCCGGGAACATAACACCGATATGACGGAAACTAGGGGGAAGAGTGGAACAAAACACCAGGCATAAGGCCGAGCCTTCCACCCTTTACCAAGTATATAGATGCATTAATTAAATAGGATAATTGTGATATCCCAACAAGTAAACATGTTCCAACAAGGAACAACATCACCATGTTCCAACAAGGAACAAACTTCAATCTCCACCTGCAACTAACAACGCTATAAGAGGGGCTGAGCAAAGCGGAACATAGCCAATCAACGGTTTGCTAGGACAAGGTGGGTTAGAGGCTTGGTTCAACAAAATGGGAGGCATGACAAGCAAGTGGTAGGCATCATAGCATGGGCATAGCAAAAGAGCGAGCATCTAGCATAGCAAAGATAGTAGTGATTTTGAGGGTATGATCATCTTGCCTGAAATCCCGCAAGGAAGAAGAACGAGTCCATGAAGAAGACAAACGGGCGTAGCCGAACGGGTCCTCACAACACGACGTTACCGGATCCAACCCGAAGAAGCAAACACCAGAAAAGAAGCACACGACATAGTAAACAACCCACATGAACATGGTATGGTATGCGGGATGCGGTATGCGATGCATATGCATCATTGGACAAGGAATGCATGAACCTGGCCTCAACATGGAAATCCAAGTGTGCCACTGGAAAGATGAGGTGAAATCACTTGAAAATGATATAAAGATCACCGGAATCGGAGTTACGGTTTGGAAATGGCAAGCGATTCAAATATGACCGCGATCTGCGATTTACAGCAAGTAGCCAACTAAATGCAATGAGATGAACATGCTACAGCACCCAAACATGGCAACAAAATACATGGCAGGGAAGCATTCAAGATGCTTAACAAAAGTCTAGCACTGAGCTACGGCCAATTCATCCATTAACAGGTTCAAACAAGTATGGCAAAAATGCATATGGTAAACAGATCTCAGACTTAGTGAAATTAACACTTGTCTGGAATTTCAGACCAAGTAGCACTCTTCGGAGCAGCAAAACTACATGCTACAGGACCTGAACATGGCAAAGTAAAACATGGCATGGAGCTACTCAAATAGCTTAACAAAAGTCCCTTAGTGACCTTGAGCCAAAAGGGATCAGAAAATATACTAACAAGCATGGCAACATTGCAAAAACATAATCAGTTTTCAGACTTAGTGAAAACTGGCACATGCTGAAACATATCTCAAGTAGGCATGTTTACGAGCTCGATGCACTCACTACGGTGCAAGTCATGACAAGATAAGCATACATCTATCAAGAACACACAAAAAGCAAGCTATACATGGCAAGAACAATGGCATAG
The DNA here is from genome assembly GCF_003073215.2 of Triticum urartu. NCBI lineage: Eukaryota > Viridiplantae > Streptophyta > Magnoliopsida > Poales > Poaceae > Triticum > Triticum urartu. The sequence continues at coordinate 138,148,580 of NC_053028.1, read as the reverse complement.
CATACACGGATCAACTACAACATCATCGGCAAAATTGCAAACAAGTTGACAATCTGCCTAGATTAACAAAGTAGCAAAAGTAGAGCTCGATTGACTCAAGCTAGGGTGCTCCATAATTGAAAACAAGGACATGGATGGATAGAGCACTACAAGATGAATAAAACATCCTTACTGATCATCCTCAAAAGAGGCACGGATCACTAGAAAACAACATGAACATATGACAACAAGAGATAAACAGGTCAAGGACTTAGTGGAATTGCTAAGTCCCTGAAAACAGAATTACCGAGTGCCTCACTTTGCAAGCTTGCACTAGACACCACACACATCACAAAAATACATGGGTTGCACCTCTAACAATATGACAAAACCCTTAACAAAACATATGTAGAGCATCAGGGCATATCATGCACACAATAATCATGGCAAAAATGACAAATCTCTAAATGGAGTAGCAGATCTGACAATTAACTCAAGTAGCCCTCTTCTAACAGCATTTAGGGCATCAAGATGAACTCAAATGAAAATGATGCAATGGAATGAAATGATGTACTCTCTAAGTCGAACATTTTGATATGCTATATGCCAAAAACGGAGTTACGGATGCAAAGTTACGGCATGACGAACATGGGCATATGGATCTGGGAACTTCGGGGACTTAGAGAAAATTATACCTCCGGAAAAGTCAAACCGGGACGAAGTGGTACGGGACGGAGGGGTCCACATCTGGACGGGGCGTTTGGATCGAGGAGTGGTGGATCTGGTCCACCCTCCGGGATCTCGCCGGAGTGGAAGAAGACGCCGGCGAGGTGGAGAATTTCGGCGACGTCCGGCGACGAGGGGCGGCGCAGCGAGTGCCGGAGGAGATGGTCGGCTCGGGTCCGGCGGGGCTCGGGCAAGTGCGGCGGCGCGGGGAGGCGCAAGGCGGCGGCGAGGTGCGAGGCGGCGGGGCACAGCGAAGGCGGCGCACGGCGCGGGCGGTGGCTCGGTATCCCGGGCGGCGGCGCGGAGGAGAGACGCGGGGTGCGCAACCCGGCGACAGGCGGCGGCGACCGGGCCTGGAGGGCCCCGCGCGGGCCCTGGCGGGCCGGCGGGTGAGGCGCGGCGGCGGGGATGCCGGCTGGGACAGGTGGCGCATGCGGGTTGGGCGAGGTGGCGGGGAAGCTAATGTGGCGGCTCCCCATTGGTGGGAGTGAGGTGGCGGCGGGCGGTGGACACGTCCGGCACGGCGTGGACGCGTCCGGCGGCGCGAGAGGAGGAGTTTTAGGGTTCATCCGCGAAAATTTCTGGGATGGCCACATATTTATAGGTAGAGGGAGGTAGGAGAGTCCAAATCAGGTGCGGTTTTCGGCCACGCGATCGTGATCGAACGACCAAGATGATGGAGAGGGTTTAGGTGGGTTTTGGGCCAAATTGGAGGGGTGTTGGGCTGCAACACACACAAGGCCTTTTTGGTCCCTCGGTTAACCGTTGGAGCATCAAACGAAGTCCAAATGGCACGAAACTTGACAGGCGGTCTACCGGTAGTAAACCAAGGCCGCTTGGCAAGTCTCGGTCCAATCTGGAAATTTTTAATCCCCACACACGAAAGAAAGGTAGAAATGACCACCGGAGGAGAACGAAGCGCCGGAATGCAAAACGGACAACGGGGAAAATGCTCGGATGCAAGAGACGAACACGTATGCAAATGAAATGGGCATGATGACATGATATGCAATGCAAGACACGCAAGCAATGACAAGGCAACAACAGCGAATAACTGGACGACACCTGGCACATCGGTCTCGGGGCGTTACATGCGGCCTCCCCCATCCCGCGCGCTTCCCAAAATTCGGATCCCACGAAATCCACGGACAGCAGAACAACTTGTCAAACCAAAGATCTCCTCCGCACCGTCACTCGGAGCTTTTCAAGTAAAGAAACTCACTCGACAAAGAATTAAGAATGGATCAAGGCGACTGGAAAGGAAGTCGCTGTCAACACTCAGGTTCATTGATCCGAAACAATATATGCTCACGGCATGAAAAACGAGTCGGAAAAATGCTCAAACCCTGTCCCACTCAAACCTCGATCCATTCGGGGGCTAATGATGAAGCTATGTACCTAGGGTAGGGTCATGGACCTGTCCAAACTGACCTACCCAAGGACATCTCCAGAAGAAATCATCTTTCAATCGACTTGAAGGTGTCTCACTCGACAGACTTGAAGATACTCAACCAAGAAGCAATCACTCGACCAAGAAGCAATCACTCGACCAAGACCAAGCCACTCGACGGTCAGGTGACCTAAAGGCGCTCCGCATGCTAACGGTCGGTTATTAAGTAGCTTTTATGGTCATCATAGCACTTTATTACTAGCGTTACCAGTAATGCCCTGCCTTAATGTACATTGAACCCTTTGTATCGTGGGCTGGCTGGGGTCTTGGCGCACTCTATATAAGCCACCCCCCTCCTCCGAAACAAGGGTTCGCACGCCTGTAATTCACACACGCATAATCCAGTCGACCGCCTCCGGGCTCCGAGACGTAGGGCTATTACTTCCTCCGAGAAGGGCATGAACTCGTAAATCTTGCGTTCCTACAACTCCTCTATATCTAAGATCTTGCCTCTCCATACTTACCCCCCTATATCACTGTCAGACTTAGAACCACGACAGTAGCCCCTCAGTATTTGATACCGGTTCAGTTGCAAAGATTTGTAACTCGAAAGAGGAGTTGCAAAATGAACAGATACTAGTTGAGGGCGAGGTGACGATGTGTGTTGGAAGTGATTCCAAGGTTGATAAGATCACCATCGCACACTCCCTTTACCTTCGAGATTAGTATTGAACCTAAAATAAATTTTATTTGGTGTTTGCATTGAGCATGAATATGATTGGATCGTGTTTATTGCAATACAGCTATTCATTTAAGTCAAAGAATAATTGTTATTCTATTCACATGAATAAAATCTTTTGTGGCCATACACCCAAGGTGAATGGTTTATTGAATCTCGATCATAGTGATACACATATTCATAATATTGATGCCAAAAGATGAAAAGTTGATCATTATAGTGCAACATACTAGTGACACTGCCGTTTAGGTCATATTGGTGTAAAGCGCATGAAGAAACTCCATGCGGATGGACTTTTGGAACCACTTGATTATGAATCATTTGATGCTTGCGAACCATGCCTCATGGGCAAGATGACTAAGACTCCGTTCTCCAGAACAATGAAGCGAGCCACTGACTTATTGGAAATAATGCATACTGATGTATGCGGTCCGATGAGTGTTGAGGCTCGCGGCGGGTATCGTTATTTTCTGACCTTCACAGATGATTTGAACAGATATGGGTATATCTACTTAATAAAACATAAGTCTGAAATATTTGAAAAGTTCAAAGAATTTCAGGGTGAAGTGGAAAATCATCGTAGCAACAAAATAAAGTTTCTATGATCTGATCGCGGAGGCGAATATTTGAGTTACAAGTTTGGTCTTCATTTAAAATAGTGTGGAATAGTTTCACAACTCACGCCACTTGGACCAACATAGCATAATGGTATGTCCGAGCGTCGTAACCATACTTTATTAGATATGGTGCGATCTATGATGTCTCTTACCGATTTACCACTATCGTTTTGGGGTTATGCATTAGAGACAGCTGCATTCACGTTAAATAGGGCACCATCTAAATCCATTGAGATGACACCGTATGAATTGTGGTTTGGCAAGAAACCTAAGCTGTCGTTTCTTAAAGTTTGGGGCTGCGATGCTTATGTGAAAAAGCTTCAACCTGATAAGCTCGAGGCCAAATCGGAGAAATGCGTCTTCATAGGATACCCAAAGGAAACTGTTGGGTACACCTTCTATCACAGATCTGAAGGCAAGATATTTGTTGCTAAGAATGGATCCTTTCTAAAGAAGGAGTTTCTCTCGAAAGAAGTGAGTGGGAGGAAAGTAGAACTTGATGAGGTAATTGTACCTTCTCCTGAATTGGAAAGTAGTTCATCACAGAAATCAATTCTAGTGATTCCTACACCAATTAGTGAGGAAGCTAATGATGATGATCATGAAACTTCAGATCAAGTTACTACCGAACCTCGTAGGTCAACCAGAGTACAGTCCGCACCAGAGTGGTATGGTAATCCTGTTCTGGAGGTCATGTTACTAGACCATGACGAACCTACGAACTATGAGGAAGCGATGATGAGCCCAGATTCCGCAAAATGGCTTGAGGCCATGAAATCTGAGATGGGATCCATCTATGAGAACAAAGTGTGGACTTTGGTTGACTTGCCTGATGATCGGCAAGCCATAGAGAATAAATGGATCTTCAAGAAGAAGACTGACGTTGATGGTAATGTTACTATCTACAAAGCTCGACTTGTTACGAAAGTTTTTCGACAAGTTCAAGGAGTTGACTACGATGAGACCTTCTCATCCATAGCGATGTTTAAGTCTGTCCAAATCATGTTAGCAATTGCCGCATTTTATGATTATGAAATTTGGCAAATGGATGTCAAAACTGCATTCCTTAATGGATTTCTTAAAGAAGAGTTGTATATGATGCAACCAGAAGGTTTTGTCGATCCTAAAGGTGCTAACGAAGTGTGCAAGCTCCAGCGATCCATTTATGGACTGGTGCAAGCATCTCGGAGTTGGAAATATACGCTTTGATAGTGTGATCAAAGCATATGGTTTTATACAGACTTTTGGAGAAGCCTGTATTTACAAGAAAGTGAGTGGGAGCTCTGTATCATTTCTAATATTATATGTGGATGACATATTGTTGATTGGAAATAATACATAATTTCTTGATAGCATAAAAGGATACTTGAATAAGAATTTTTCAATGAAAGACCTCGGTGAAGCTGCTTATATATTGGGCATCAAGATCTATAGAGATAAATCAAGATGCTTAATTGGACTTTCACAGAACACATACCTTGATAAAGTTTTGAAGAAGTTCAAAATGGATCAGTCAAAGAAAGGGTTCTTGTCTGTGTTGCAAGGTGTGAAGTTGAGTAATACTGAAAGCCCGACCATGGCATAAGATAGAGAGAGAATGAAAATCATTCCCTATGCCTCAACCATAGGTTCTATAAAGTATGTCATGTTGTGTACCAGACATATTGTGTACCTTACCAAGAGTTTGGCAAGGGGGTACAATAGTGATCCAGGAGTAGATCACTGAACAGCGGTCAAAATTATCCTTAGTTACCTAAGAGGACTAAGGAAATGTTTCTCGGTTATGGAGGTGATAAAGAGTTCTTCGTAAAGAGTTACGTCGATGCAAACTTTGACACTGATCTAGATGACTCTAAGTCTCAATCTAGATATGTACTGAACGTGGGAGCAATTAGCTAGAGTAGCTCCATGCAGAGCATTGTAGACATAGAAATTTGCAAAATACATACGGATCTGAATGTGGCAGACCCGTTGACTAAAACTTCTCTCACAAGCAAAACATGATCACACCTTTGTACTCTTTGGGTGTTAATCACATAGCGATGTGAACTAGATTATTGACTCTAGCAAACCCTTTGAGTATTGGTCACATGGAGATGTGAACTACGGGTGTTAATCACATAAAGATGTGAAGTATTGGTGTTAAATCACATGGCGATGTGAATTAGATCATTGACTCTACTGCAAGTGGGAGATTGCAGGAAATATGCCCTAGAGGCAATAATGAAGTTGTTATTTTATATTTCCTTATATCATGATAAATGTTTATTATTCATGCTATAATTGTATAAACCGGAAAATTGATACATGTGTGAATACATAGACAAAACAAAGTGTCCCTAGTATGCCTCTACTTGACTAGCTCGTTAATCAAAGATGGTTAAGTTTCCTGACTAATACGTCCATTTTGCATCATGCTTTTATATCGATATTTATTGCATTATGGGCTGTTATTTCAGATTATGTCACGATACTTATGGCTATTCTCTCTTATTTTATAAGGTTTACATAAGGAGGGAGAATGCCGGTAGCTGGAATTCTAGGCTGGAACAGGAGCAAATATTATAGACCTATTCCGCACAACTCCAAAAGTCCTGAAACTCCACGGAATACCTAATAATAAATAATGAAAAATCCTCGCCAAAGATGAAGACCAGGGGGCCCACACCCTGTCCACGAGGGTGGGGGCGCCCCCCCTAGGGCGTGCCCCCCTACCTCGTGGGCCCCCTGGTGGCTCTCCGATGACCATCTTCTGCTATATGAAGTCTTTCGTCGAGAAAAAAATCAGAACCAATCTAGGGCTCCGACAGAGCTGTTCTGCCAGGGAAACTTCCCTCCTGGAGGGGGAAATCATCGCCATCTCATCACCAACGCTCCTCTCATCGGGAGAGGGCAATCTCCATCAACATCTTCATCAGCACCATCTCATCTCAAAACCCTAGTTCATCTCTTGTATCCAATTCTTGTCTCCAAGTACGAGATTGGTGCTAGTAGGTTGCTAGTAGTGTTAATTACTCCTTGTAGTTGATGCTAGTTGGTTTAATTGGTGGAAGATCATATGTTCAGATCCTTTATGCATATTATTACCCCTCTGATTATGAATATGAATATGCTTTGTGAGTAGTTACGTTTGTTCCTGAGGACAAGGGAGAAGTCTTGCTATTAGTAGTCATGTGAATTTGGTATTCGTTCGATATTTTTTTTTGAATATTTACTGTAGGGTAAAAACCCCACAGCCCTTTATTGCATACTGAAAGAAATAAATGTACAGATAAAGAAAGAGATTACAACCCTAAACTAAAGGTAAAGAAAAAACTTACAATTACAAGAGGGAGTTAACCCAATCTACAAGCCTAGACTTATATGTATCCTTAAGCCTATGTGATAGGAGAAGAATGTCATGTACAAAACTGCCCCTCCAAGCAGCAAAAGTAGCCTGAACTCCCCTGAAAGTTCTCCCATTTCTCAGAATCCATATTATTCGTTTGATATTTTGATGAGATGTATGTTGTCTAGCCTCTAGTGGTGTTATGTGAACGTCGACTACATAACACTTCACCATTATTTGGGCCTAGAGGAAGGCATTGGGAAGTAATAAGTAGATGATGGGTTGCTAGAGTGACAGAAGCTTAAACCCTAGTTTATGCGTTGCTTCGTAAGGGGCTGATTTGGATCCATATGTTTCATGCTATGGTTAGGTTTACCTTAATACTTTTGTTGTAGTTGCGGATGCTTGCAATAGAGGTTAATCATAAGTGGGATGCTTGTTCAAGTAAGAACAGCACCCAAGCACCGGTCCACCCACATGTCAAATTATCAAAGTACCGAACGCGAATCATATGAACGTGATGAAAACTAGCTTGACGATATTCCCATGTGTCCTCGGGAGCGTTTTTCCTTATATAAGAGTTTGTCCAGGCTTGTCCTTTGCTACAAAAAGGATTGGGCCACCTTGCTGCACTTTATTTACTTTTTTTACTTGTTGCTCGTTACAAATTATCTTATCACAAAACTATCTGTTACTACTTATTTCAGTACTTGCAGAGAATACCTTGCTGAAAACCGCTTATCATTTCCTTCTGCTCCTCGTTGGGTTCGACACTCTTACTTATCGAAAGGACTACGATAGATCCCCTATACTTGTGGTTCATCAAGACTCTTTTCTGGCACCATTGCCGGGGAGTGAAGCGCCTTTGGTAGGTGGAATTTGGTAAGGAAAAATTTATATAGTGTGCTGAAATTTACTGTCACTTGTTACTATGGAAAGTAATCCTCTGAGGGGCTTGTTCGGGGTATCTTCACCCCGACCAATAGAGCAAAGAGTTTCTCCTCAACCTACTGAACCTATTGAAAATGCTTTCTTTGAAGTTCCTTCAGGTATAATGAGAAAAACTGCTAGCTAATCCTTTTACAGGAGATGGAACAAAGCATCCTGATGAACACCTAATATATGTGGATGAAGTTTGTGGATTATTTAAGCTTGCAGATATAACCGATGATGTTGCTAAGAATAAGGTCTTCCCTTTATCTTTGAAGGGAGACGCATTGACATGGTATAGGCTATGTGATGATACGATATCATGGAACTATAGAAGATTGAAATTGGAATTTCATCAAAAGTATTACCCTATGCATCTTGTTCATCGTGACCGCAATTATATATATAATTTTTGGCCTCGCGAAGGAGAAAGCATCGCTCAAGCTTGGGGAGGCTTAAATCAATGTTATATTCATGCCCTAATCATGAGCTCCCAGGAGAAACAATCCTTCAAAACATTTATGCTCGGCTTTCTGAGAATAATCGCACCATGCTCGATACTTCTTGTGCTGGCTCTTTTATGATGAAGACTATTGGATTTAGATGGGATTTATTGGATAGAATTAAATGCAACTCTGAAGATTGGGATCTCGACAAAGGTAAGGAGTCAGGTATGACACCTAAGTTTGATTGTGTTAAATCTTTTATGGATATCGATACTTTTCGTAAGTTTAGCACTAAATATGGACTTGATTCTGAGATAGTAGCTTCTTTCTGTGAATATTTTGCTACTTATGTTGATCTCCCTAAGGAGAAGTGGTTTAAATATCATCCTCCCATAGAAGTAAAAGTAGCTGCACCTATTAAAGTTGAAGAAAAGACTGTCACTTATAATGATCCTATTGTTCCCACTTGTTATGTTGAGAAACCACCTTTCCCTGTTAGGATAAAGGATCATGTTAAAGCTTCAACTACGGTTCGTAAAAGCAATATTAAAACATATACACCTCCTGAGCAAGTTAAAGTTGAACCTAATATCGCTATTGTTAAAGATCTCTTGTCTGATAATATTGATGGGCATGTTATTTAGTTCTGCGGTGAAACTGCTAGAATTGCTAAACCTTGTGCTAAAGATAAAAATAGACCTGTGGTAGGCATGCCTGTTATTTCTGTTAAAATAGGAGATCATTGTTATCATGGCTTATGTGATATGGGTACTAGTGCTAGTGCAATACCTATTGACTTATACAAAGAAATTATGCATGGCATTGCACGTATTGAGTTAGAAGAAATTGATGTTACTATTAAACTGGCTAATAGAGATACTATTTCACCAATGGGAATTGTTAGAGATGTTGAAGTCTTGTGTGGTAAAACAAAATATCCTGCTGATTTTCTTGTTCTTGGTTCCCCACAAGATAGCTTTTGTCCCATTATATTTGGAAGACCCTTCTTAAATACTGTTAATGCTACCATAGATTGCACAAGGGATGTTGTTACTGTCGTCTTAGATGATATGACTCATGAGTTTAATTTCTCTAAATTTAGTAAATAACACCGTGAAGAAGAATTGCCTAGTAAGGATGAAATTATTGGTCTTGCTTCTATTGTCGTACCTCCTAGTGATCCTTTAGAACAATATTTGCTAGACCATGAGAATGATATGTTTATGAATGAAAGAAGGGAAATAGATGAAGTATTCTTTAAACAGGAACCTATTCTGAAACACGATTTGCCTATTGAAATCCTAGGGGATCCCCCTCCACCTAAGGGTGATCTCGTGTTTGAGCTTAAACCGTTGCCTGATAATCTTAAATATGCTTATCTTGATGAAAAGAAGATATATCATGTTATTATTAGTGCTAACCTTTTAGAGCATGAAGAAGAAAGATTATTGAAAACTCTGAAGAAGCACTGTGCTGCAATTAGATATACTCTTGATGATCTTAAGGGCATTAGTCCCACTCTATGTCAACATAAAATAAATTTGGAAGCAGATGCCAAACCAGTTCGCGATCCTCAACGACGTCTGAATTCTAAAATGAAAGAAGTGGTAAGAAAAGAAATACTAAAGCTTCTGGAGGCAGGTATAATTTATCACATTGCTGATAGTCAGTGGGTAAGTCATGTTCATTGTGTCCCTAAGAAGGGAGGTATTACTGTTGTTCCTAATGATAAAGATGAATTGATTCCACAAAGAATTATTACAGGTTATAGGATGGTAATTGATTTTCGCAAATTAAATAAGGCTACTAAGAAATATCATTACCCCTTACCTTTTATCGATCAAATGCTAGAAAGATTATGCAAACATACACATTACTGCTTTGTAGATGGTTATTCTGGTTTCTCTCAAATACCTGTGTCGGCTAAAGATCAATCAAAGACTACTTTTGCATGCCCTTTTGGTACTTTTGCTTATAGACGTATGCCTTTTGGTTTATGTAATGCACCTGCTACCTTTGAAAGATGCATGATGGCTATATTCTCTGACTTTTGTGAAAAGATTTGTGAGGTTTTCATGGACGACTTTTCCGTCTATGGATCTTCTTTTGATGATTGCTTGAGCAATCTTGATCGAGTTTTGCAGAGATGTGAAGAAACTAATCTTGTCTTGAATTGGGAAAAGTGCCACTTTATGGTTAATGAGGGTATTGTCTTGGGGCATAAAGTTTCTGAAAGAGGTATTGAGGTTGATAAAGCCAAGGTTGATGCTATTGAAAAGGTGCCATGTCCCAAGGACATCAAAGGTATAAGAAGTTTCCTTGGTCACGCCGGATTTTATAGGAGGCTCATTAAGGACTTCTCAAAAATTTCTCGGCCTCTAACTAATTTATTACAAAAAGATATACCATTTGTCTTTGATGATGATTGTGTAGAAGCATTCGAAATACTTAAGAAAGCATTAGTCTCTGCACCTATTGTTCAGCCACCTGATTGGAATTTACCCTTTGAAATTATGTGTGATGCTAGCGATTATGTTGTAGGTGCTGTTTTAGGGCAAAGAGTTGATAAGAAATTAAATGTTATCCATTATGCTAGTAAGACCCTAGACAATGCTCAAAGAAATTATGCTACTACTGGAAAAGAACTTTTAGCAGTTGTATTTTCTTGTGATAAGTTCAGACCTTATATTGTTGATTCTAAAGTAACTATCCACATTGATCATGCTGCTATTAAATATCTTATGGAGAAGAAAGATGCTAAACCTAGACTTATTAGATGGGTTCTCTTGCTACAAGAATTTGATTTGGATATTGTTGATAGAAAAGGAGCTGAGAACCCCGTTGCAGACAACTTATCTAGGTTAGAGAATGTTCTTGATGACCCACTACCTATTGATGATAGCTTTCCTGATGAATAATTAAATGTCATAAGTACTTCTCGTAGTACCCCTTGGTATGTTGATTATGCTAATTACATTGTTGCTAAATTCATACCACCTAGCTTCACATACCAACAAAAGAAAAAGTTCTTCTATGATTTGAGACATTACTTTTGGGATGACCCACATCTTTATAAAGAAGGAGAGGATGGTGTTATTAGACGTTGTGTACCTGAGCATGAACAGGAACAGATCCTACGCAAGTGCCACTCCGAAACTTATGGAGGACACCACGCGGGAGATAGAACTGCACATAAGGTATTGCAATCCGGTTTTTATTGGACTACTCTCTTCAAGGATGCCCGTAAGTTTGTCCTATCTTGTGATGAATGTCAAAGAATTGGTAATATTAGTAGACGTCAAGAAATGCCTATGAATTATTCACTTGTTATTGAACCGTTTGATGTTTGGGGCTTTGATTATATGGGACATTTTCCTGCCTCTAATGGATATACACATATTTTAGTTGTTGTTGATTACGTTACTAAGTGGGTAGAAGCTATTCCAACTAGTAGTGCTGATCATAACACTTCTATTAAAATGCTTAAAGAAGTTATTTTTCCGAGGTTTGGAGTCCCTAGATATTTAATGACTGATGGTGGTTCACATTTTATTCATGGTGTTTTCCGTAAAATGCTTGCTAAATATGACGTCAATCATAGAATTGCATCTCCGTATCACCCGCAGTCCAGTGGTCAAGTAGAATTGAGTAATAGAGAACTCAAATTAATTTTGCAAAAGACCGTCAATAGGTCTAGAAAGAATTGGTCCAAGAAACTTGATGATGCATTATGGGCCTATAGAACTGCATATAAAAATCCTATGGGTATGTCTCCGTATAAAATGGTATATGGAAAAGCATGTCACTTACCTCTCGAACTAGAACATAAGGCATATTGGGCTATTAAAGAGCTCAACTATGATTTCAAACTTGCCGGTGAGAAGAGGTTATTTGATATTAGCTCACTTGATGAATGGAGAACCCAAGCTTATGAAAATGCCAAGTTGTTTAAAGAAAAGGTTAAAAGATGGCATGACAAAAGGATACAAAAGCGTGAGTTTAATGTAGGTGATTATGTATTGCTATACAACTCTCGTTTAAGATTTTTTGCAGGAAAACTTCTCTCTAAATGGGAAGGCCCCTATGTTATCGAGGAGGTCTATCGTTCCGGTGCCATAAAAATCAACAACTTCGAAGGCACAAATCCGAAGGTGGTAAACGGTCAAAGAATCAAACATTATATCTCAGGTAATCCCATAAATGTTGAAACCAATATTATTGAAACCGTAACCCCGGAGGAATACATAAGGGACACTTTCCAGAACGTTTCAGACTCCAAAAAGGAATAGGTATGTGGTACGGTAAGTAAACCGACTCCAAAACAATTTTAAGGCAATATTTCTCCGCTTTGTAATATTTAGAAAAATAGAAAATTAAGTAGCAGTCCGGGAAGGACACGAGGACCCCACGAGGGTGGAGGGCGCGCCCCCTACCTCGTGAGCTCCTCGTGTGCCTTCCGGACTCCGTTTTCTTGCACGATACGTATTTTGGTCGGTAAAAATTCACTATATATTCTCCCGAAGGTTTTGACTCCCGTATCACGCAAATATTCTCTATTCTTGTTTCGAGCTGTATTTCTGACAGATCTAGATTATCATGACGTCCCCAAGTGCTTCCAAGGACAAGTTCTTCGAGAAGGTCATCAACCCTTACCTCGCGGAGGTGCTGCGACACCCTCAAACCATTGAGATGCGTGATGGGTTGCTACACATCCGCGATGCTGAGGGACCAAAGGGAACCAGAAGCGTGGAGACGAGGCTCGAAGCAATGGAGCAACAAGTTTTCAAGTGCCAGGGGATGGTGGAGCGTGGAATCAACGCTAGCCACACGATGCTCGCGGAGTTCGCTAACAACTACAAGCCGAATGCCAAGAACACCGAGGAGGCCATCTTCAAGCTACATGAGAAGATCGAGCACCTCCAAGCCCAAATCTATGACCTGCAAAACCAAAACTATGAGTATTAATATAGATTCAAAAGAATGAGTTTGGCTGCAGATTCGAGGATTCCGGAGACTCGATCATCCTTCTATGATGGTGAACCTATGCCTTGGAAGATGGATGACAAGCCCGCATCATCAACAACACCTCCACCTTCTTCACCAACCAAGGAGATATAATAACATGGGTATGGGCACTCCCCTTGGCAACCGCCAAGCTTGGGGGAGGTGCCCCGGTATCGTATCACAATCACAACTCTTATCTTTACCGTCTTCCTTAGTTCGATCCTATTAGTAGTATTTTGACCTAGTAGAATAAAGTTTATGGCATGATCTAGTTTTGAGTTTTGCCTTATGATCTTTCTATGTAATCGAGTGCGTGAGCTATATAATAAAAATTAGTGTTGAGTCAAGGGCTTGATTTTCTTGCTATGATCTTGGGTGAATAAAAGAAAAGAGAAAAAGAATAAGAAGAAACAAAAGTTCATATTGATCTTATTGATAGTAATGACATCACATAGAAAGAGTGTGATGATTAAAAGTTGTTGGGAGTTGGCAGACATAGCTTTGGTCATTGTTGCAATTAATAGGAAGTAATAAGGAAAGAGAGGTTTCACATATAAATATACTATTATTGACATCTTTTATGATTGGGAGCACTCATCAAAATATGACATGCTAAAGAGTTGATGTTGGAAAAGGAAGACAACGTAATGGGTTATGTTTTCTTATATCTGAGATAAAGTATGTTGTCATGGATCATCCAACATGTTGAGCTTGCCTTTCCCCCTCATGCTAGCCAAATTCTCAGCACCAAGTAGAGATACTACTTGTGCTTCCAAATACCCTTAAACCAGTTTTTCCATGAGAGTCCACCATATCTACCTATGGATTGAATAATATCCTTCAAGTAAGTTGTCATCAGTGCAAAGCAATAAAAATTTCTCTAAATATGTATGATTAGTGTGGGAGAAATAAGCTTTATACGATCTTGTGATGTGGAAGTAATAAAAGCGACGGACTGCATAATAAAGGTTCATATCACAAGGGGCAATATAAAGTGACGCTCTTTCGCATTAAGATTTTGTGCATCCAACCATAAAAGTGCATGGCAACCTCTGCTTCCCTCTGCGAAGGGCCTATCTTTTATTATTATCTTCTACCTTATGCAAGAGTCATGGTGTCCTTTTTACATTTTATCCTTTGGCAAGCACAGTGTGTTGGAAAGATCTTCATAGATATATCTAATTGGATGTAGGGGGCATGAGTTACTATTGTTGACATTACCCTCGAGGTAAAAGGTTGTGGGGCGAAACTATAAGCCCCTATCTTTCTCTGTGTCCGATTAAAACTCCGTAACCACAAGTATTGCGTGAGTGTTAGCAACTATGAAGGACTAGATGATAGTTGAGTATGTGGACTTGCTTTTTAGCTCTGACATAGACTCTTTCTGATGTTATGATAAATTGCAATTGCTTCAATGACTGAGGTTATAGTTTGTTGGTTCTCAATAAGGTTTCTGATTCATACTTTTGCATTGTGAATAGATCATCACTTGAACATAAGTAATCATATGACAATATCTACGTATGTTGCTATTGTGAGAATAATCATGATGCCCTCATGTCCGTATTTTATTTTTATCGACGCCTCTACCTCTAAACATGGGGACATATTTATTGTTATCGGCTTTCGCTTGAGGACAAGCGAGGTCTAAGCTTGGGGGAGTTGATATGTCCATTTTGCATCATGCTTTTATATCGATATTTATTGCATTATGGGCTGTTATTTCACATTATGTCACAATACTTATGGCTATTCTCTCTTATTTTATAAGGTTTACATAAGGAGGGAGAATGCCGGCAGCTGGAATTCTGGGCTGGAAAAGGAGCAAATATTAGAGACCTATTCTTCACAACTCCAAAAGTCCTGAAAGTCCACGGAATACCTTATAATAAATAATGAAAAATCCTCGCCAAAGATGAAGACCAGGGGGCCCACACCCTGTCCACGAGGGTGGGGGCGCCCCCCCCCCTAGGGCGCGCCCCCTACCTCGTGGGGCCCCTGGTGGCTCTCCGATGACCATCTTCTGCTATATGAAGTCTTTCATCGAGAAAAAAATCAGAAGCAACCTTTCGGGACGAAACTCCACCGCCACGAGGCGAAACCAATCTAGGGCTCCGGCAGAGCTGTTCTGCCGGGGAAACTTCCCTCCCTGAGGGGGAAATCATCGCCATCGTCATCACCAACGCTCCTCTCATCGGGAGAGGGCAATCTCCATCAACATCTTCATCAGCACCATCTCATCTCAAAACCCTAGTTCATCTCTTGTATCCAATTCTTGTCTCCAAGTCCGGGATTGGTGCTAGTAGTGTTAATTACTCCTTGTAGTTGATGCTAGTTGGTTTAATTGGTGGAAGATCATATGTTCAGATCCTTTATGCATATTATTACCCCTCTGATTATGAATATGAATATGCTTTGTGAGTAGTTACGTTTGTTCCTGAGGACAAGGGAGAAGTCTTGCTATTAGTAGTCATGTGAATTTGGTATTCGTTGGATATTTTGATGAGATGTATGTTGTCTAGCCTCTAGTGGTGTTATGTGAACGTCGACTACATAACACTTCACCATTATTTGGGCCTAGAGAAAGGCATTGGGAAGTAATAAGTAGATGATGGGTTGCTAGAGTGACAGAAGCTTAAACCGTAGTTTATGCGTTGCTTCGTAAGGGGCTGATTTGGATCCATATGTTTCATGCTATGGTTAGGTTTACCGTAATACTTTTGTTGTAGTTGCGGATGCTTGCAAAAGAGGTTAATCATAAGTGGGATGCTTGTTCAAGTAAGAACAGCACCCAAGCACCGGTCCACCAACATGTCAAATTATCAAAGTACCGAACGCGAATCATATGAACGTGATGAAAACTAGCTTGACGATATTCCCATGTGTCCTTGGGAGCGCTTTTCCTTATATAAGAGTTTGTCCAGGCTTGTCCTTTGCTACAAAAAGGATTGGGCCACCTTGATGCACTTTATTTACTTTTGTTACTTGTTGCTCATTACAAATTATCTTATCATAAAACTATCTGTTACTACTTATTTCAGTACTTGCAGAGAATACCTTGCTGAAAACCGCTTATCATTTCCTTCTGCTCCTCGTTGGGTTCGACACTCTTACTTATCGAAAGGACTATGATAGATCCCCTGTACTTGTGGGTCATCACTGACCATAGACATGTGTTGTCATTTGATGAATGGGATCACATCATTAGGAGAATGATGTGATGGACAAGACCCATCCATTAGCTTAGCATAATGATCATTAAGTTTTATTGCTATTGCTTTCTTCATGACCTATACATATTCCTCTGACTATGAGATTATGCAACTCCCGAATACCGGATGAACACTTTGTGTGCTATCAAACATCACAGCGTAACAGGGTGATTATAAAGATGCTCTACAGGTGTCTCCGAAGGTATTTGTTGGGTTGGCATAGATCAAGATTAGGATTTGTCACTCCGAGTATCGGAGAGGTATCTCTGGTCCCTCTCGGTAAGCCTTGAAAGCAATGTGAGTAATGCGTTAGTTACGGGATGATGCATTACGGAATGAGTAAAGAGACTTGCCGATAACGAGATTGAACTAGGTATAAGGATACCGACTATCGAATCTCGGGCAAGTAACATACCGATGACAAAGGGAATGATGTATGTTGTCATTGCAGTTTGACCGATAAAGATCTTCGTAGAATATGTAGGAACCAATATAAGCATCCAGGTTCCGCTATTGGTTATTGATCGGAGATGTGTCTCGGTCATGTCTACATAGTTCTCAAACCCATAGGGTCCGCACGCTTAACGTTCGATGACGATTTGTACTATGAGTTATGTGTTTTGGTGACTGAAGATTGTTTGGAGTCCCAGATGAGATCAGGGACATGACGAGGAGTCTCGAAATGGTCGAGAGGTAAAGATAGATATATTGAAAGGTAGTATTCGGACACCGGAAGGGTTCCGGCGTGTATCGGGTACATACCGGAGTACCGAAGGGGTTACCGAACCCCCCCCCCCCCCCGAGGAAAGATATGGGCCATAGGAGGGAGGCTAACCAGCCCACAAGGGGCTGGTGCGCCCCCCACAAGGGAGGATGCCGAATTGGTTTAGGGAAGGGGCGCCACCCCCTTTCATTCTCCTACTCCCTCTCCTTTCCCCTTTCCACCTCCATGAGAAGGAAAAGAGAGGGGCGAATCCTACTAGGACTAGGAGTCCTAGTAGGACTCCCCCCCCTTGGCGCGCCCCCTCTAGGCCGGCCGCCTCCTCTCCTCCTTTATATACGGGGGCGGGGGCACTCCAAAGACACATCAGTTGTTCTTTTAGCCGTGTGTGGTGCCCCCCTTCACAGTTTACTCCTCCGGTCATAGCGTCTTAGTGCTTAGGCGAAGCCCTGCGCGGATCACATCACCATCACCATCACCACGCCGTCGTGCTGACGGAACTCTCCCTCGACCCTCTGTTGGATCAAGAGTTCGAGAGACGTCATCGAGCTGAACGTGTGCTGAACTCGGAGGTGCCGTACGTTCGATACTAGATCGGTTGGATCGTGAAGACGTTTGACTATATCAACCGCGTTAACCTAACGCTTCCGCTTTCGGTCTACGAGGATACATGGACACACTCTCCCCATCTCGTTGCTATGCATCTCCTAAATAGATCTTGCGTGATCGTAAGAAAATTTTAAAAATTGCATGCTACATAACCCAACACTTATATGTTTGTTTAGAGCAAGTGGTTACCTTCTAAAGAAAGTAAGACAGAAATATATGAAGAAGTCTTGACTCTCCTCGTCCTCGGTGTAGAACCTTCCAGTCTCTAGCACCGCCACTAATTGTTCACGATGATTTTTCAAATCAATCCCCTGTTGTGATTAGATCATTCATTTCTTCTTTTGCTGTGTATAATTTTGTCTCGACTTTGTTGAGTTATGATTTCTCAATTCTTTTCTTGAGGTCAACATGGTCTAAGATGCGTTGCTGGTACTGCTTAGACATTGTGTATAGGATTATCTATACTATACTATACTACTATATAGTGTATCAGTTTTGAAATGGACCTAGAGAATCAATCGTAACCGTCGGCCTCCCAAATCCAACGAATAAGGTAAACAGGATTCGTCATGAACAGTAGACTGCTGCTGGTTCCACTATGTTCCAGAACAATCACATGGGTCATTCAAAAAAAGAAGCCCTATCTTGTGCCTACAGTTAACGAATGCTACATGTTTTTTTTTTTGAAACGCTACAGTTTTTTGGTCTGAATACCAATTCCCACCTTTACAATATTAACTAATAATATCTCCATTTGTACATCACTATATTTTTTTTATTTCCCCTCTAGTCTATTAGCAGTTTGATACTTTGATGATTTACTTCTTTTTACCAAAACCACTTTGTTATGACGTGCATTGCGGGAGCTCCTAAAGGGCGCGTTAAGCGCCCGTTGGCCAGCCGGAGCTCACGTGGCTGGTGTATTGGGCCGGCCCACCAAGAACCAGCGACCGCTCGATCTATCGTTGTACACGCAACTCGCTCGAGCGCCCTCGGTCGGTGGTTGCTAAAAAAACGTGCCAATGCACCGTTGACTTTTCAAACATTGAAACCAGTTCATGAATTTGAAAAAAGTCGTGAATAAAAATAAGTCAGGAATTTGGAAAAAAATTGTGCATTAGAAACAGTTCATGAATTTGAAAATATTCGTGAATCTAAAAAAGAGTTCACATTTTAAAAAAAGTTCATTAAATTGAAGAAAAGTTCATCAATTTCGAAAAAAGTTCATCAAATTATAAAAAAGTTCACAAATTCTAAAGCAGTTAATCAGTTTTGAAAAAATGTTCCCTGACTTTGGAAATAGTTCATCGAATTTGAAAAAAAGTTCACCGATTTTGGAAAAAAGTTCATTGATTTTGGAAAAAAGTTCATTGATTTTGAAAGAAATTCACTGAATTTGAAATAATTTCATCAAATTGGAAAATAAATCATCATTTTGAAAATAAATTCAAAACAAAAATGCTTGTGGATTTTTTTAAAAAGTTCACTGATTTTGAACAAAGTTCATTAAACTTTGGAAAAAATTCATGAATTTTAAAAAAAGTTCATTGACTTTGAAAAAGGTTCATGAATTCTGGAATAAGTTCATTGACTTTGAAAAAAGTTCACGAAATCTGGAATAAGTTGGTCGATTTTGAAAAAGTTCAAATTTTTTGAAATCTTTTTGTTGCAAAAATTTCATGGATTTTGTAAAAAAATGTATCTATTTTAAGAAAAAGTTCATGAATCTGAAAAAAGAAAGAGAAAGGGACAGAGAAAAATAAAAAAAAGAGTATAGAAGAAAAGAGTTCAAAACATGAAAATAAGCACACGGAGCTATGTGGCGCAGTGACTATCGAGTCGACATGTGAATTCGCGGGGTGCAGGTTCGAGTCCAAGTCTCGCCATTTTTTTGCAGTTTAGAAACACAAAAAACAAGTAAAAGTGGGCCGGCCCAAATTAACGAGGGGGCGTGCGCCGTATTGTAAATAAGGAAGAAACGGGCGCTACAAGCGCCGTTTAGGAAATACCGTGCATTGCACGTGTATACATACTAGTATTCCTCAATTCATCACCAAACGTATAGGATGAGCTCTACTTAAGAAATAGAACACTACCACATGTACAATGGTCCGAGTCCGATTTCAGTTCATTTGGGCTGCAGCCATTGATCCAAGGCTCGTATGTAAATTACACGACAATTGTCATATGCACAGTAACTTTGTATTGAAAATTAATCCAACAGGATTCAGATTTTTTTTTAGAAAAGGAGGATGACCCGGCCCCTGTATTTGGGCGATGCATGCAGTTATTTTATTAACTAGATGATACCCCTGCGCGTTGCTGCGGGAACCTGTAGTTACATATTTACTGATGTAGCAGGGCTGCTGATGTGGATAAGCTGCATGTCAAGAAAAATATCATAGTGTGGATAAACTATTTAGGTATTATAGATTATCAATATTAAGGATTCAGATAAAAAAAGGTTCGAAAACTTGTAAAATGTGGCTCGTTGTTACTATTCGTACGGGTCCCCAGCACTCCATAAGAACAATCATCCTCATCACTTTTAGAGTTCTTTGCTATCGACATAACTAACCACCATGATTAATTTGGAACTGCATTAACGAAAAATGTGCATCTTTATGTTTGCATCTACAAAACTAAGTGAATTGGGTTTCATTTGTGAAGCACGGGTGCACTACTTATCCTAAAGCATCGAGCGGCTGCATTGAACACCTAATCAGCAGGCAACACCTCCAACAAATTAGTGGAAAAGAAATCTTACCTCATTTATCAGGTCTCTCAAAGATATAATGAATGGGTCACCTTTGCCATGTCAGACATGATCAACATTCGTGGCCATCAATTAATGTGAATTGGATGTGAGTTCCTTCCAAAATATCCATCTTCTTCATGCATGGTGGCAAACTAATCACACGTGTAATTCTGAAACAAATGGCGGGTCAACATATTGTAAGATGTGAACATTAAACCACCATACCAATATGGTTGTTTAAAAAAATTCAAAACACCGACCTCAATTTGTCGAGCTAGTTCTTCTTGGATAAGCAACAAAACAACATATCTATTGATATATGTAGCCACATTCTGCTAGGATTAAATAAGTTTCAGATAGAGTATCTCGCAAGAATAATTTACTATGCCTTCTCCAAAAGGGCAAGATGCATCAGCCCAAAAAACGTGTCGGCGATTGCAAAATCAAGACAATAGTAAAATTAGTAATATGTTGAACTATATATAACAGGGAAAAAAAGGATGACATATATGTATTTACGAAAGTAATTAATGTATATATCCACCGTAGTGAAATCATTTCATGAATCACTCAATAGGAAAAGAAAAATAGCAGGTAATTTTTAATATATTTAAGATGCACATATATCTAATGCTTCTATTTATATCACTCTTCAAATACATATCAATTGATGGATTAAATTTTCAGCTGTATATAATAACCTGTTGGGAAGAGCACTCTTACAATAACCTGCTGGATGGAGCAAATTGCAACCTTACTAATAGCTGTCAGAAACATGATAGTTCCCAATTCAGAAGAAAAGAACTGCACCTTGACTCCTTAAGTGTGTAACTGAGTATAACACAGAATAACCTGCAACAAAGATAGTAAAATGAAAGCCTTAATTGGGGCGGAACAAATTTAGGATAACACCAAAATAATTTGATCCAGGTGTTAGAAATTATTTTTGTGCAACACGGCCTAAATGATGTTGCCTGTCCAGGACTGTGGTGTCGTGACTGGAAGTGGGAGGTTCAAAGGCAGAATCCAAATGACCGGACAACAGAAAGGCATGTCAACGATGGCATTCGGCGTCACGCTAGTGGAAGTAAGTGCAGCTGTGTGCTCAGCGATAGCACCTGGGGAAGTCGTCTTCGCTAGCCGAGGCGGACTCCTCGACGCTCCTCGCAACTTAGAGCATTATTAGTAATTATTAGTAGAACTCTCAAACCCTCAAATTCTTAAAACAGTTTTAAGGATTGAGAAGTGAGGGTTTTAGTCTTTGCCTCAACCCTAATCTTTAAATCTATCATTTGACATCTCACAATTTATGACAACAGAAACACAATTAACTTCCAAACAAACTACCAAATGACAATCATTGATGCATGGTTTAATAGTTTACATCACAAAATCATCATCTTTCTCCTCTCATCGGCACCATCACCAAAAAGCACCTCGGCGCCATCTCCTAGACCACATGCGGGCTCCATCAAGCATCTCCATGGGCAGCGGTGGAGTCGTACACACCGCCATCGCCACAACTACTCATCGGAGTGTCACCTCGAAAAGTAGAGGACGCAACACGGAACATCCTCTTCCTCTCCGCGATGTCCTCCTTGTAGTCCTTCCACCATTGCAATTGGTCTTGATCCATGTCCTTCTTGGACATCATCATGTGCTCTTTATCTTCCACCATGAGTTCTTTCCATACATTTGCCTCTTTGAGCTTGATCATCCTCTCCTCCAACTCGGCCTTGCGCTTTGCTTCTTCACGCTTTGCTTCAACTTGTGCAAGCTTGACCTCTTTCTTCTTCTCGGTGATAAGAAGCTTCGTCTTCAATGTCTTCGTTGTCAATTCCTCTCTTGCCTTCATCATGTGATCCATCTTCTCCCTTAGGCTTGACGCCTCTTCTTCCATCTTCACCCTTAGCTTGCCCTTCTTGGTTCCCTCGGGCTTGCCCAAGTTCCTCTCCTCCTCATCTTCACTATCATACATCCTAAGCATTGCCGACTTCTTGGGTGCGGTCTCTTAATCCCTCAACTTGCACTTGTCAAAGTTTTGAAGAATTGTCCAAGCATGCTTAAATGGGAATGGCTTGCCCTTGGAAGCGGCCATCTCCTTGTACCTCATGCCGGCAATTGTCTCCTGTCAACCACACATAAATCACATAAGAACCCACCAATAGCATAGTACACACGCATAATCAAAATAGTGAAGAAATATGTACTCACATAGTCACTCTCCACGGTTCCACTAGGTGGTGCATCCCTCACTTGGTCCATGGCCACACTCCAACAAGCACAAGCGGGCTTCATCAACTCCCACCGGCCTTGAAGCGACCGGTAAGTGCGAGAGATGAACCCACTATTCTTCGGCTTGATCCTACAATAGGTGTCCTCGATCCTTTGCCAATACCGTTTACCGGTTTGATCGGTGCCGGTGGTTGCTTCCATTCCCACAGCTGCCCAAGCACGAACCAAGAGGATATCTTCCGCCTCGGTGTAGTTTGTCGACCGCGCGTGTGGGCGGGAAGCGGCGGTGAATGCCTCCTCCCCTATCTCGGCCACCTCCTCCTCGTCATCACCTTCATCCTCCTCATCTTCCTCTAAGTCGTCACCAACCCTAAAGGGTTCGAGAGGCGGAGCCCCGAGGTCCACCTCCGCATTTTGGAGGAGGTCCATGAACGAGGATGGGGTTGCCATTTTCTCGAACACCTCGTGCGCGGCGGGAGGAGGTTCGGCCACGGCGACGAAAGGAGGTTCGGCGACGGAGGCGGGCGGGGGCGCGGGCTTCTTCCGCGGCATCTTCACGGCCGGGGCGACCTTGGATGGCGCCTTCGGCCGGCTCTTCTTGGTGGCCGGGGCGGGAGCCGGGGAGGCGGCGGGGGCGGGCGCCGGGGCGGTGACGGTGGCCGCGGTGGGAGCCAGGGAGGCGGGAGGAGGAGGTGTGAGGCACGCCCGCCGCCGCTTGGCCCCGGCATGGGTCGCCGCCACCACGTCGGCCACGGTCGGGTGGGCGGGGGCGGCGGGCGGGGGCGCGGCGGCGGCGGGGCCCTCCATGGCCGGCGCAGCAGGAGGCGGCGGGAGGAGGAGGCCGGGAGGAGGAGGAAGTTTCCTCCCGCGCGAGAGAGGAGGAGTGCAGGTTGGGGGAGATTTCCCTCTCAACCCCTACTTCTACACGTTGCAAACTGGTTTGAGGGTTGGACCTCTAAATTTTTTTACGGGTTTGAGGGTTTAAAGGTTCTAGTCTACGGCGTTTTTTCGGCGAAAACCGTAAAAAAGCGGTTATTTTTAGGGGTTTGAGGGCTCTACTAGACTTGCTCTTAGAGCATCTCCAGCCGTTGGCCCCCCAGGGGGCGCCTAAAATCGCCCCCTGGGGGTGAGCCGGCGCAAAAACTCGGCCTAGGGCCGAGTTGGTCCCCAGCCGCCAGTCCCAGGGCCGTCCCCAGACGCGTTCAAAAAAATTAAAAAATATAGCAAAGTTCAAAGTTCGGCGAAGTTCGGCATATATTACATTTAAAAAGCGGGTTTTTATTACATAATATATATAATTAAAAAAAGAACTGGCTAGAAGCGGAGTAGTCGCCGTCGTCGCCGTCGCCGTCGTCGTCCGGCTTCTCCTCCTTGACGCGGCCGTCCCTGGTGGTCCCCTGACCGGCGTCGCCTATGCGGGATGGTGGCGGCGGCGCGGCGTCGGCGTCGCTGTCCTCGATGACGACGATTCCTCCCTCGTCGCGGCCCCGGCAGCGCTGCGCGGATCGTCACAGGGCGGCGCACTAGCGCTCCCTCGCCATCTTCAGGGAGTCCGCGCGCGCCCATTCTAGGGTCGCGTCGTCGTCAAGCTCGACGTCGCCGCCGTGCTCCGTCTTCACCGCGGGAAGGCTCGGCTCTATCTTCACCGGCACCAGGGCCGGCTCCGTCTTGGGCTTGACAAAGCGCGGAGGAGTCGACGAGGGGGCGCGCCGGCCGCCCTCACTGATGACGATGCTGGCGCTGCGAGTGCGTCGGCCGAGCGACGTCTCCGCCGCGGGCTCGGCCTTGACGCCGAGCAGCGCCGGAGCGCCGGACGAGTGTGAGGAAGAGCGGGAGGAGGAAGAAGAGGAGGTGCTGAACCTCCTGAGCAACCATTGCCCGTCGCGTCGGCGGTGAGCCGTGGCCGTGGCGGCCGCCCTCGCCGGGGGGTATGCCAACGGCGGGTCGTTGTTGCCCTCAAGGTACGTCAGAACGCCCTCGAGGGTGCGGCCGGGGACACCCCACCGCAGGTGGCGTCCCTCGCTGTTCTTCGGTCCGCCCACCACCGGCGCGTCGTTGATGGACGCCATCCTCTGCTGCTGCTGGCGCTGGAAGTACTCCGTCCACGCCGCTATGTTGTCGGCGGCGTACTCGGGGAGGGCGAGCTGGGCGTCGGTGAGGGAGGCGCGCACGACGTCGACCTCGTCGGCGAAGTAGCCCGGTTTCGCCACGGCGTCGGGCAACGGGGGAATGGGCACTCCCCCGTTGCTGAGTCTCCACCCCGTTGGCCCGGCGCGCATGTCCGGCGGCGCCGGGATGTTCGCCTGTAACAGGAGCCAAGACTCCTGTTCGCGGAGCGATCGGCGGCCGGGCCCGTTGATCGCGGCCTCATCGCCGGGGAATCGCTCGGCCATCGGAAGAGGGAGGGAGGGAGAGGGAGGGCTCGGCGGCGGCACTCGGGAGAGAGAGGGCTCGGCGGCGGCGCTCGGGAGAGGTAGAGCGCGGGCTAGGGCTGGTGTGGCCAGAGGCGAGGGAGGCCACCGGGTTAATCGCCCCGTGTGTACGCGTGCGAGGGAGGGGAGGCGTCGGCGCGTCGCCCCATGACGCGCCGCCCGTGAAGAATCACTGGTAGGGCTGACCGGCGGCAGCCTTGCCATTTATTCTCCACGGGAAATCGAGGCGTTTGGGAAAGAAGTCCGTGGCTTTTTTGCGCCAAAACCGCTCGCTCCGGCGCCCCAGCGCACCGGGTTCGGCTTGGGTCCGCCGGCGCTAAATTCAGCTCAGGCCGACGAAAATCAAACTCCTGAAGACGTGACTGGGCCGATTTTTCTGCGCCGGCGTAAAAAAAACGCCTAGAAAAGCCTTGCTGAATACGCGGCTGGAGATGCTCTTACGGCCGCAGCGGAGCAGAGTAGCGGTGTGCAGCCGATTCGGCGGTGCCGTCTTCGAGGATCTAAAATTCTAGATAGCCGGCAACAGAACTGCGGCATGCGGCCGGGCCACATAGAGAGGAGTCGGATGGGACGGTCCTGTTCGTTTCTCTGAATTGACTTGCATATGCGTTTCACGGTGGCTGCTGAGTGCTGACGTGGTATGTGTGTACGCTGGCCAACTTGTGATGGTCCCTCATGTAAGCCGCTAATGGAAAGCTGATGTGTCAGGGCTGCTGATGTAGATAGGCTGCATGTCAAGAAAAATACCATAATGAGGATAAACTATTTAGGTATTATAGATTATTCATAAAAATCTTACAAAATAATACTCCATCCGGTCCTTTTTACTCCGCACAATAGCTTTGTCTGAAGTTAAAATTTGCTAAGCTTGACCAAATTTATATTAGAAAATATTAACATCTATAACATCTAATAAATATAATATGAAAATATATTTCAAGATGGATCTAATAATAAATGTGTTGTTGTGTGAATGTTAATAATTTTTTGTATAAACTTGGTTAAAGTTGGATGCGATTGACTTCAGATAAATCTAATATGCAGAGTAAAAAGGACCGGAGGGAGTACATCAGTAAGTCTAAAGCCACCTACTTGGCAACATTTGTCGCTACTCCTATCCGAGCCGAATACTAAATAGACCTCACACCAAAGCCTAACATTTAAAGCCGAAGGTCCAACCAAGCCGCATTGCCGGGTCTAATACGCACACCGGTCTGACGCACTCTCAGAGATCGCTGCCATCGTCTTCCATCGATCCATCTTCAGAGTAGAAACTAACACCTCAACCTTGCCAGGTCTGTCTTCGACGTCACCACGGCGCTAGACAACGCTACCTCCCTACGTGCGTCCATCATCCCGCATCCGTTGCCGATACCCTGCCGCAACATGCTACCGAGACTCCACAACGTCGATGCGTGACATGAAACGCCGCTCCACCGCTAAAATCATCCACTGGTCCCTCGAGTCAGTGCACACCTCCAAGAATGACGCCCCAAGGGGGAATGACACAAGAGTGCCGCCATCATCCGATCGACTGATCTAGAGTTTTCCTCAGAGGTAGCGGATAGAGGTCTTGAGCTTCTCCACGGCGACGCCTTCAGGAAGTTTCTTTTTGTCCGTCTTCCAAACAATCTGGAGGAATCTCGGCGTCCCACCTGGTGTTTTGGTGGTTGCTTTGCGGGTTGATTCTGGCCTAAAAAATATTGCAAAATATATAGGAGGGAGGGTGGGGGTGTTTGAAATTTTAAGAAAAATAAAGCAATCTGATTATGTTTATAGATTGGTGTTAGATATTCTTTGATATAACCTTGGATATCTTCCCGTCACTTTGGGATTCTATTTTTACCTCCATGTTCAATAGTGACTTTTTGTTGGCTAAAAAATGAATTTAAGAAACCAAAAAGAATAAGGGAAAGAAAAAAAAACTGAAAACAGGAAAAGGAAAGAAAAACGACAACGCACAAAAAAAATGCAAAAATGGACTAGCGCGAGGAATAGGATCTCCCGCCAGCGAGGGTGCACGTTCGGTTGTTATCCCCCCACTTGTGCGAGGAATAAGATCTCCTGCCATATAAGCGTCTCCACGTACCTTTTTTAGACAAAGCCTCTTCCAACACGGCCCACACTCACGAGCAACAGTGATAGGTCTTAAGTGGTAACTTTATAGAAGGTACGTTCGGTTTCTCTGGGTTTTTAGGTGTTTTTTGTTTGTTTTTT
The DNA here is from genome assembly GCF_003073215.2 of Triticum urartu. Classification (NCBI taxonomy): domain Eukaryota; kingdom Viridiplantae; phylum Streptophyta; class Magnoliopsida; order Poales; family Poaceae; genus Triticum; species Triticum urartu. The sequence goes on along the minus strand of NC_053028.1, from coordinate 138,121,237 downwards.
CTATTATTTTACTTATTATATTTTTTTCATTTTGATATTTTTATTCAGAAAAATGAATTCTTCATAACAACATTCTGAACATTTTTAAACTTTAAGACTTTTTGAAATTTTATGAACATTTTCCAAATTCATGCACTTTCTTAAATACATGATCATTTTTCCAAAAATTAGGAACATTAAAAAAGAAAGCACCACAATTTTCTGGAATCATTAGTGATATTTTTTTTCTAGCACCATTAAAGAAGAAAACACCGCAGAATGTACCATTTTACAACTTTTCTTGAGTTTCTTTGTGAGATTGAAAAGTTCACAAATATCAACACATATTCAGGAATTTCTAAAATGATCAAAGTTGAAAATTGTTCAAGAACTTGAAAAATGTGTGCATATTTGAAAAATATATTGAATTTGCCAATTGTTCTTGATTTTCAAAATGTTTAAAAATTTTAAAATTGTTAATGAATTTGCAAATAGTTCAAGATTTTCAAAAAGGTTAATGAAATTCAAAAACATTGTTACTTTTAATAATGAAGTTCAATAGCTTTACATATTTGGAAAAGAAAAAGGAAAGGCAGAAAGAAAAAAGGCAAAAATGAAGATACCAAAAAAAGAAAAAAGAATAGGAAAAACACAAATATAAAAAACAAAAGAAAATATACCTAATAAATGCAAAATACAAGCGGGCCAGCCCATTACTGGAGGCAAGGGTGCACTTTCGATTGCTATCCCCCTCATAGATCTCAAAACAAAAAGATCGCTATCTCTCTCCTCACTTGCGCGGGGCATAGGATCCCCCGCTGTATAGCCGTCTCCTCATACTATTTTTAGACAAAGTCTCGACGTACATGGCCACACTCACGAGCAATGGTGATAGGTCTTACGTGGTAATGTATAGAAGGTTCGTCCAGTTTCTTTGTGTTTTTTAGCTATTTTTTGTTTCGGTTTTTCTATTCTTTTCCTTTTACTATTTTTGTTTTTTCACTTTTATTTTATATTTTTATTAAAAATTCAAGATTTTTTTCAATTCATGAAATTTTCCAAATTCATTGCTCCCTCTGTTCCAGGATGTAGTGCGTATAGATTTTCTGAAAAGTCAAACTTTACAAATTTTGACCAAGTATATGGAGAAAACTATTTATATCTATACTACTAATTATATAAAATATGAGAGTATGTCTTGTGATGCATCTAAGGATATGTATTTGATATTCTAGATGTATAGGTTTTTCTATACAAACTTAGTCAAAGTTTGACCTTTTGAAAAATTTATAGGCACTACATCGTGGAATGGAGGGAGTATCATTTTTCAAAAATACACGAAATATCGAAAATACATTAACAATTTTTAGAAAAATTGTGAACATTGAAAAGGAAAACACCACAAATTTCTAGGATCATTAATGTTATTTTTTTCCTGGATCATTACAGAAGAAAACATGATAGATTGTACCCTTTTTTGAGTTTTTTCTAGGATCATTAGATTTATATTTTTCTTCAACCATATGATGTTTAGATTTTTTTTAAAAAAAATTGTGGACTGGTATGACTAATTTTCTACTGGTGGGATGGCCCAACCTGTTTGGATCAGAAATTTTGAGTGGAGATGTACATGGGATGGTCCAACCTATGAGGATCAAGAGATTGATTATGATGTTTCTGCTTAGGGCGAAGGGTATGGGTCCACCTCCTACATGAGATTGATTGTGATTTTGTTACATACGGTAGGGGTCCACTTGGATTATGAATATCTAAAGGGTCTAGTATGTTGACAAAAATAAGCCCACGCTTACTAGCAATGATAGGTCTGGAGTGGTAACCGTGTAGAAGGTTCATTCAATTTCTCTGTGTTTTTGAGTTATTTTTTGTCTGGGTTTTTTCTATTCTTTTCCTTTTACTAATTTTGTTCTAAATTTTTAAAATTTTGATTTCTTTTTCCATTTAAAACATGAATCCTTTACATAGTTTTTTTGAACATTCTTTAATTAACGAACATTTTCTAAAAGACAAGATTTATTTTTCAATTTCATGAACATTTTCCAAATTCATGATATTTCTAAAATAACTAAATATTTTTCAGAAAAATTGTGGACATTAAAAAGGAAAACACCATAAATTTCTAGGATCATTAGTGCTATATTTTTTCCTAGATCCTTACAGAAGAAAACACGGTATATTGTACCCTTTTACATATTTTTTTGAATTTTTTCTAGGATCATTAGAGTTATAATTTTCTTCAACCATGTGATGTTTAGATTGTTTATTTTGGACTGTTGTGACTATTTTTTTCTACTCCTCGGCTGGCCCAACCTGTCTGGATTCAGGAGTTTGAGTGGACATGTACATGGGATGGTCCAACCTATTAAGATCAAGAGATTATATGTGATTTTTGTGCTTAGAGTGGAGGGTATGGGTCCACCTCGTGTATGAGATTGTTTGTGATTTTGTTACATACGGTATGGGTTCACTTGGATTATGAAGATCTAAAGGTTCTAGTACTTTAACGAAAATAGACCCACACTCACCAGCAATAGTGATAGATCTGAAGTGGTAACCATATAGAAGGTCCACCCAGTTTCTTTGTGTTTTCTAGATGTTTTCTGGTTGGTTTTTTTCTATCCTTTTCCTTTTACTATTTTTGTTTTTTGAGTTTTATTTTTCATTTAAAACATGAATTCTTTCTATAATTTTTTTGAACATTCTTTAATTAATGAAAAGAAATTAATAGAAGATTTTTTTCAATTTCATGAACATTTTCCATATTCTTGATAATTTATTTTACAATTCTTGAAATTTCTAAAATACGAGAACATTTTTCGGAAAAATTGTGATGAGTGAAGAGAAAAACACCACAAATTTCTGGAATCATTAGTGTTATATTTTTTCTTGGATCATTATAGAATGAAACATGATAGATTGTACCCTTTTACACATTTGTTTGAGTTTTTTTGTGACCATTAGAGTTATATTTTTCTTCAGACATGTGACATTTAGATTCTTTTATTGTGGATTGGTGTGACTATTTTTTTCTACTCCTGGGATGGCCTAACCTGTTTGGATCGAGAGTTTGAGTGGAGATGTACATGGATGGTCCAACCTATTAGGATGAAGAGATTGGTTGGGGTTTTTGTACTTAGGGTGGAGGGTCTGGCTCCACCTCGTGTATCAGATTGATTGTGATTTTGTTACATACGGTATGGGTCCACTTAGATTATGAAGATCTAAATGTTCTAGTACATTGACAAAAATAGGCCCACCGGATTAAAGGCTAGATGTTTCTAATTATTATGATATTTTTTTAGGAAAATTAAAGAAACAAACAATAATAAACGGAACAGAAAAAAGAATGAAAACGGGCAAAAAAGTTTCAAAAATAGACTAGCAGGTTGGCCCATTACCACGGGCAAGGGTGCACGTTCGGTCGGCATCCCCCCACTTGCGTGGGGAATAGGATCCCCCGTTGTATAGCCTTCTGCTCGTACTATTTTTAGACTAAGTCTCCCGGTACATGGCCCACACTCATCAGCAACAGTGACAGGTCTTAAGTGGTAACCTCATAGAAGGTTCATTCGGCCCCTCTCTGTTTTTGAGTTGTTTTTTATTCGTGTTTTTCTAATCTTCCCCCTTTACTGTTTTTGTTTTCTTCCTTTTATTTTTTGTTTCCTGTTTAATTTCAAAAAATAAATTATTTATAAAAACTTTCTGAATTTTTTTATTTCATAAACACTTTTAGAAATTCAAGATTTACTTTTTTATTTCATGAAAATTTTAATGCCCCTTATTTTGGACCATATGCTTGTTTGCTAACACGAGATAACAGGGATCTCACACTAGTAATGACAATATTCATGGGCTCTTGTAAACTGTACTCTCTCTTATTTAATATATGAGGCAAATCTTTTGCCTCCGTTTAAAAAAACGAAGCAAGCCTCGAGCGACATGGTAGGAAATGTACCGTCTACTATTTTCACATGAATTTGATGTTTAAATGCTTCAACAAAATAAAGCATGCTTCAAAATTTGATGTTTATTCAGAGTTTGCACATTTGAAATAGTGCATCGATTGTTCTGTATAAACATGTTTATGTGGTCATTTGTTTTTTCTAATAATCAACTTATTTATTATTTTATAGACCAGACAGGAGAACAAGCCTTTACTTGCATGATGTTCTTTTGGTTGGCTGGGATTTGATCTGATTCATTTTTCATAATTCAGTTTCCTTGAGTATGTTCACTTATATTTCTTGCCTATATTGAGGGACCATAGTGTGAATTGTTGAAAAAATACTAGAGATTTATGGCGCCTACATCTTTGTAATATTTCTATAATTAGTTTTCTCAAAAATAGAAGGGTGCGACGACGCGTGCCATCATGATCTAGTACACACATGAGACTAATCATGTTTGTGAAGTGAATACAGAAGTTATTAGTCCCCTTGGCATCTATCTGCGTGGATCAAGGCACGAAAGTGAATATGACTCCAGCAAGGTGAAAACGAGAAAAAAAAAGCATAGCTTTTTGGGTTAAATCTTCAATTATAGGGATCCCTCTCCCCGTATTTTAATAGATAAAGTTTCATTGTACATGGCCCCCACTCCCCAACCACAATGATAGGTCTTAAGTGGTAACCTTATAGAAGGTTTGTCCAATTTCTCTGGGTTTTTGAGCTGTTTTTTTTTCTTCATGTCTTTGTATTCTTTTCCTTTTTATATTTTCGTTTTTCTTTCTATTTTCTTTTTTTCATTAGAAATGATTTTTATAAAAACATTCTGAGCATTTTTTAATTTATGCACATTTTAAAAATTCATGATTTGTTTTCAGTTACATGATCATATTTCAAATTCATGAACTATCTTAAAGACATGAACAACTTTCAGAAAAAATGTGAACACTAAAAAAGAAAACAAAACAAATTTCTGGGATCATTAAAGAGTAAAAAACCATAGATTGTACCATGTACACATTTTTTTTAGTTTTCACAAGGTTGAGAAGTTCACAAATTTCAACAAATGTTTAGGAATTTCTAAAATTGTTCACATATTTGGGAAAAAACATTCATCTGGGAATTATCTTGATTTTAAAACAGATTACAAATCTAAAAATGGTTCATGAATTTGAAAATACTACCTATGTTCCTAAATATTTGTTTTTCTAAAGATTTCAACAAGTGACTACATACGGAGCAAAATGAGTGGATTTACACTCTAAAATATGTCTATATACATCAGTATGTGATAGTCCATTTGAAATCTCTAAAAAGACAAATATTTAGGAACAGAGGGAGTAGCTCAAGATTTTCAAAAAATGTTAATAGATTTTAAAACACTAACTATCATTGAAGTTCAACATTTTTTAAAAAAATATACATATTTGAAAAGGAAAAAAGAAAAAGAAAAAGAAAAAAAATAAAGAAACCTAAAAGAAAACAGAAAAGAAAAAAAGCGGAAAAGAAAAACATAAGAAGACCGACAATATAGGTGAAAATAGACTAGCGGGCTAGCCCATTACTAGAGGTGAGGTTGCAAGTTCGGTCGTTATCACCCTACTTGCTCGAGGAATATGATCCCCGCCGTATAGCTGTCTCCTCGTACTATTTTTAGACAAAGTCTCCCCGTACATGGCCCAAACTCACCAGCAATAGTGATAGTTCGTGAGTGGTAACCTTATAGAAGGTTTGTCCGGTTTCTCTATTGTTTTGAGCTGTTTTTTGTGCAGTTATTTCTTTTCTTTTCCATTTTTCCATTTTTATTTTTTTGGTTTCCTTTTTCATTTAAGAACATGAATTATTTATATAAAAATTCTAAACATTCTTTAATTTATGAACATTTTATTAAAATTCAAGGTATGTTTTTCAATTTCATGATCATTTATAAATTCAAGAACTTTCTAAAGTACATTTACATTTAAAAAAATCTGAATATTAAAAAGAAAACAATAAATTTCTGAGATTATTAGTCATATATTTTTCTAGGATCATTAAGAAGAAAACACCATAGATTGTACCCTTTTACATATTATTTTGAGTTGGTTTTTTCAGCCATGTGAGGTATGATGTTTTATTGTGGGATTGGTGGTGACTTTATTTCAATCCTAGGATTGGCCAGCCAGTTTGGATCGAGAGTCTGAGTGTAGATGTATGTGCGATGGTCCAATCTATTTGGATCAAGAGATTGATCGTGATTTTTGTGCGTAGAGTGGAGGGTATGGGTCCACCTGGTGTATGAGATTGATTGTGATTTGGTTGCGTACGGTACACCTGGATTATGAAGATCTGAAGGTTTTAGAACGTTCATGAAAACAGGCTCACAAGATTAAAGGCCAAAAGTTTTTGAATTATTGTGGGTTTTTTTGGCTAAAAATTGAAAATTTAAGAAACAAAAAAGAATAAGAGAAATTAAAAAAAACTAAACACGGGAAAAGGACAAAAACAAAAACGGATTTTTTTTTGCAAAAGCGGACTAGCGTGAGGAATAGGATCTCCCGCCGGTGAGGGTGCGCGTTCGGTTGTTATCCCCCCCCCCCCCCCCTCTCCCCACTTGCGCGGGGAATAGGATTTCCTACCATATATGCGTCTCCCTGTACCTTTTTCAAACAAAGCCTTTGTACATAGCCCACACTCACGAGTAACAGTGATAGGTCTTAAGTGGTAACTTTATTGAAGGTACTTTCGGTTTCTCTCAGTGTTTGAGGTGTTTTTTGTTCTTTTTTCTATACTTTTACTTATTCTATTTTTATTTTTTCATTTCATTTTCATTTTTTATTTAGAAAAATGAATTCTTCATAGCAACATTCTGAACATTTTTTAAAACTGCAAGACTTCTTAAAATTTCATGAATGTTTTCCAAATTCATGCACTTTATTAAATATATGAACATTTTTCAAAAATTTAGGAACATTAAAAAACAAAACACAACAAATTTTTGGAATTATTAGTGATATAATTTTTTCTAGCATCACTAAAGAAGAAAACACCACGTATTATACCATTTTACAACTTTTCTTGAGTTTTTTTTGCGAGGTTGAAAAAGTTCACAAATTTTTTAAAATATTCAGGAATTTCTAAAATGATCAAAGTTGAAAATTATTCAAGAATTTGGAAAATGTGCGCGTATTAGAAAAATATATTGAATTTGTCAATTGTTCTTGATTTCCAAAATGTTTACAAATTTTAAAATGGTTAATGAATTTGCAAATAGTTCAAGATTTTCTAAAAAGTTAATGAAATTCAAAAAAACATCGTAACTATCAATGAAGTTCAATAGCTTTACAGATTTGGAAAAGGAAAAGAAAAAGAAGAAACAAAAAAGACAAAAATAAAGAAACCAAAAAAGAATAAAGAACAAAGAAAGGACAAAACAAATATAAAAAACAAAATAAAATAGACAAAATAAATGCAAAAAAATAATTGGGGTCAGCCCATTACTGCAAGCGAGGGTGCGCTCTCGGTCGCTACCCCCCCCCCCCCCCCCCTCACTTGTGCATGGCATAGGATTCCCCGCTGTATAGTCATCTCCTCGTACTATTTTTTACAAAGTCTCCACATACATGGCCCACACTCACCAGCAATGGTGATAGGTCTTACGTGGTAACGTATAGAAGGTTCGTCGAGTTCCTTCATGTGTTTTTAGCTATTTTTTGTTTGTGTTTTTCTAGTCTTTTCCTTTTACTATTTTCATTTAAAATTCAAGATTTTTTTTCCAATTCATGAAATTTCCCAAATTCATTGTCATTTTCTAAAATACACGAAATATCTAAAATACATTAATATTTTTTAGAAAAATTGTGAACATTGGAAAGGAAAACACCACAAATTTATGGGATCATTAATGTTAACTTTTTTCTTGGATCATTACAGAAGAAAACATGATAGATTGTACCCACTTTTTAGTTTTTTCTAGGATCATTAGAGTTGTATTTTTCTTCAGCCACATGATGTTTAGATTTTTTTTATTGTGGACAGGTGTGACTAATTTTCTATTTGTGGGATGGCCCAACCTGTTTGGATCAGGAATTTGAGTGGAGATGTACGTGGGATGGTCCAACCTATTATGATCAAGAGATTGGTTATGATGTTTGTGTTTAGGGTGGAGGGTATGGGTCCACCCCGTGTATGAGATTGATTGTGATTTTGTTACATACGATATGTTGACAAAAATAAGCCCACACTCACCAGCAATCTCTACTTCTAATGTCTGAGATGGTTGAATAGTACGGTTATTTTCGTCCCACCACTTCTAACCGTTTTTCTTCGCTGGTTTTTTTCATCTCCTCCCCCACCATCTCTCCCACGTTTAAACCGAATCGCGCCTGATCCTCTTTCCATTTATTCGTGCTTGCTTTGGCATGTGTCGATCTAATTCAATCATGTAAATATTAGGTAACTAAGAATTCAGAAATAATACAATATACATGAGATCACTTTCCAAACAGATCACCTCTCTATCCGATTTATTTTTGCCATCGATCCTCTTCCATACTTAGCTCCTTTGATCCACAAATTCTACAACATCTCTACTCCTAAAAGAGTAGTCTATGGTAGTGATGGTCAGTCGTGGTTTATCATCGCTCGTTCGTCGTTCGTCTCCTCTCGCTTCCACCTCCCTCCCAGGTCCTACATTGCCTGATTTTACGCCTGTTCTAATATGCTAAAATCACCCCTTATCCGGGGTTTTCATATTTTCCCTTCCTCTCAAGGCAGCGGACGCACGTATTTCGCCTCGTCTATCTTCCTCTCTGATGGCAGCTGGAACTATGTCGGTATTTCCTCGGAGAGGGAGGGATGATGTAGCACAGCGGCGGTAGAGTATTTGCCTCAGTTATGAAACTAAGCATCGAACCAGTAGGAGAACCAAGCAACACAACGTAAGCAGCACCTGCACACAAATAACAACACCTCGCAACCCGACGTGTTAAAGGGGTTGTCAATCCCCTTTCGGGTAATAGCGCCAGAAACAACGTGTGAGGGGAGATAAAGTTGTAAATATTGATAGATCGAACGCCAAATAAAATAAATTGCAGTAAGGTATTTTTGGTTTAATAGATCTGAAAATAAAAGCAAGGAAAAAGTAGATCGCAAAGGCAAATATATGATAAATAAGACCCGGGGGTCGTAGGTTTCACTAGTGGCTTCTCTCGAGAAAAATAGCAAACGGTGGGTGAACAAATTACTGTTAGGCAATTGATAGAACTTCAAATAATTATGACCATATCCAGGCAATGATCATTACATAGGCATCACGTCCAAGATTAGTAGACCGACTCCTGCCTGCATCTACTTCTATTACTCCACACATCGACCTCTATCCAGCATGCATCTAGTGTATAAGTTCATGGAAAAACGAAGTAATGCAATAAGAACGATGACATGATGTAGACAAGATCCGTTTATCTATATGGAAGTAGATATAGATCTCGTCTTTTTATCCTCAGTAGCAATGATACATACGTGTCGGTTCCCTTTCTATCACTAGGATCAAGCACCGTAAGATCGAACCCACTACCGGGCACCTCTTCCCATTGCAAAATAAATATATCAAGTTGGCCAGACAAAACCAAAATATCGGAGAAGAAATATGAGGCTATAAAAGGTCATGCATAAAAGAGATCAAAGAAATTTAAATACTTTCATGGATATAAAAACATAAATCTGATCATAAACTCAAAGTTCATCAATCCCAACAAACACACCGCAAAAGAGTTACATCATATGGATCTCCTAGAAACCATTGTATTGAGAATCAAGAGAGAGAGAGAGATGAAGTCATCTAGCTACCAACTACGGACCCGAAGGTCTACAAAAAACTACTCATGCATCATCGGAGAGACACCAATGGAAGTGGTGAACCCCTCTGTGATGGTGTCTAGATTGGATCTGGTGTTTCTGGACTCTGCGGCGGCTGGATGAATATTTCGTTGACTCCCCTAGGGTTTTGAGAATATTTGGGTATTTATAGAGCAAAGAGGCGGTCCGGGGGGCACCCGAGGTGGGCACAACCCATCGGGGCGCGCCAGGGTCTCCTGGTGCGCCCTGGTGAGTTGTGCTCCCATCGGGGCACCCCCTAGGTGCACCCAGGGCCCATCTGCTTCCTTTTGACCCATAAAAAATCATCGTAAAGTTTCGTGTCATTTGGACTTCGTTTGATATTAATTTCCTGCGATGAAAAAAAACATGGAAAAAACAGGAACTGACACTGGGTACTATGTCAATAAGTTAGTACCAAAAAATGATATAAAATGATTATAAAACATCCAAAATTGATAATAAAACGGCATGGAACAATTAAAAATTATACATACATTGGATGCATATCACTCTCCCGACTCCTCCCTCTCACGCTCGCCGTCGCTACCGCATCGCCTTCCACCATAGGCCGCCTCCGCCACTGATTGACTAGCACCTCCACCTTCTCTCCAATCCTTCCCGATTCTGATTTTTTTCGTTCCAAACATGACCCCCACCCGATCTAGAGGGGTTGCCTCCGTCCATCCCGTCTCGTCCCTTGTGCAGGCCATGGAAGAGAGAAGGATGGAGAGCAGAGGGGAGCGCAGCGGCCCAGAAGGCTGCGGCATGACCGCGTGCCCGCTGCGCCACCGGCGCCGCTGATGCTTGCGTGCTCGTTCCCCTCCCTTCAACCCCACCTCCAATTCGATCTTTGACGGTCGTCACATCGCAGATGGCAAGTCTGGGTACATGCACGCGCCTCCCATCACAGAGGACACCGCCTCATGCTTGCTCCCAGCGTCGTCCTGTACATGGCCAACTACGGGCCGACACTGGGGCTGACACACGACGAGGGTGCCGCGGCCTTTGGCGCCTTTGGCGCCTTTGGGGAGGTCAAGGGGCGGCAGACAAAGCAGGGGACGCCGTCATCGTCCGGTTTCACGAGCCCACCTCCACCAGGGCCGCACGACGCTCCACAGGGCTACTCGGTGGTTGGTACCCGTCGCTCCCAAGGCCTCTTGATTGGTGTATGATCAATGTATTGGTGAGGAATTGTTGTTGAATATCAAGATCCACACATACGACAGGGATGGTTGATGACGACAATGAATTTGTAGCTTTAGGTATGATGAGACTAAGATGGTTCAATTTTTTTCCTAATTGTAGTTTATGGCGCTCTTTTTTTCTTATATGTATATAAATTCCCTATGCTCTTATGTTCACGTGGATAAGCAACTTCACAGCAAAGAGCCAAAGATTGATATGCTTGGTTCGTTTTGCATAATCCTACTTGATTTGCTAGGCTGGCCTTCTATCTGATGGCTTTCTTCAGATCTTGCAAACTCTCAAGCTAACATTGGTGTTCATCCAAGAGAGAAGATGTCACAGTAGAGAAAAGCAAATGAATATCAGCCTGAATGGATGAACGACTGCTAATGAAATCATATTGGGTTGTGTAGGTTGCTACATACTTGCCCAGCAAACCAAAGAGATTTAGGATAACTAGAAGTTCCAACTTCTTTTTCCTTTTGGCTCTCCGATGAATGTGCGGGTTAGCACACTACCTTGATGAAAATGGCTCAGCAAGGCGGCGAGGAAAGGCAATGTAAGTATTCGTGATTAATTAGTCTCTGCCAATAGTTCAATTGATTTTTACTAATCAAAACAAATGATTGTGCTTTTTCTGGTATAACAAATTACATGTTCTGCTTTCCCAGCCTAAGCCTAAATATGGGGAAGGTTTCATAAATTGTTTATTTGAATATATGATGATGAAAGGGATTACCATTGTGTGAGAACCCGGAAATTATTTCCAGACCCTCCTGTGTATATTTGTCAATCCAGGATCAACTTGACAACACAGCGAAATGGTATCATTGCAGAACAATAAAATAAGTATAAGTTTAATAACTCTTGCCACAAGGCATACATAGTGAAATGTCTCATGACATTTATTACAACCAGAAACACAGCGGGATATATAAATACGTAGCGACTCCATCTCAGCCACAGGCAGTCGATGTAATCAACGTGTCCTCACTCCTCAGGATCATCATAATAGTCGTAGTCGACGCCCTCGTCTTTATAGATCTCTGTTGTTCAACAAAAGTATTTCCATGAGTACATTACGTACTCAACATGCCTCCCACGGGGAAGGACCTAATAACTACATGTGGCTTCAAAGGAAGGCTGTATGGCTCATTTGCGTAAAGCTAATTTTGTTTAACAAATAAAGCAGTTGGATAAAAGCAATTTTAGATGAAAACATGTTTATCTTCAGAACAACTTTCATCAAGTGAGGATCCTCGATCAACCCACGTCCTTCATAGGTTTCAAGAATAGGGGCAAAGAGGGAATTTGGCGTTTCTGACTAAGCATTTCTACTCTACCGGAATTATATACTTCTACTCAGGTGTCAAGTAAATAGGCAACAAGCGGATCAGGGTAATGTGTCAATTGACATGCTAGCTACGAGAATTAAAATAGCATGCACATAGCAACAATAAAACTCAATGCAATTTTGCAAACCATAGGATAAGTATGATCAAAGAAGGAGGCATGCCTTCATTGTCGAGTTCCCCGTTTCCTTCTTCCTCGTAGTGCTCCTCTCCTGTACCGTCGCCTCCTACTCGTAGTAACGACGAAGCACAATAAATAACAAGCAATAAAATCCAATAACATCCAATGAAATAACAAAATAGGAAGGATTGGTAGAAAGATGTGGATGGATATGGAGATTTCGAAGGAGGTAGATTGATTGATGATGAGTAGAGGGATTGAATGGATTGGTTGGGTATAGGTTTATCCGGACTAAGTAAAACTCGGCCATCATGTCTAACGTTCTAAATAGCAATACGCTAACTGAACTTTAATAGTGCCCAATACAAATACTTCGGCTAACTATAAAGAAAAGACAAAATAATGACTGACGTGACACAAATACAAAACAATAACTATCCTATGCATTTGAACGACACGACTCAACATAGCATGGCAATACAAATTTACCCACAAATCAATATTTAGATAAAATCTAAATATTTATAATGGTTAAAACATCAACTATAGAATTTAACAACAAGCATCTTAAAAGTCAACCAAGCTACTTCCTAAACAAACTCGTTAAGTTACAAAACATCAAACAATAGCACGAAAGAAAGAGAAATTAAAGAAGAGAGAAGAAAAGAAAATCAATATAATATAATATTGATTTCTTTTACTAGGATTGCTACAAGAGGAGCCAAAACAAAGACAACTAAAAAGTCTTCAAGAATCCAAGAAATCAAAGTAACAAAAAAACTTAAATGAAATATTACGAACGAATAAATCGACTCAGGATATTGCGAAAAATATTTTCCACCTGACATGTGCTAAATTAATTCCAAATAACTTGGTATTAATTTGAGCAATCTCCAAAATATATAATTAAAGATTATGTTGCAACATCCCTTGGCTTAAAAAAATGAACTCTCGAAAAAAAATCAGGATGTTACAACTCTACCCCCCTTATAAGGAATCTCGACCCCGAGATTCAGAGCTAAGAGAAAAGATTTGGGAACTGCTCCCTGAGGTCGTCTTCTCGCTCTCAAGTTGCTTCCTTCTCAGTGTGATTGCTCCACTGCACCTTGTAAAGTTTGATCACCTTTCTCCTAGTTGTACGCAACTGCTCATCAAGAATCTTGATAGGATACTCTTCATATGTCAGGTCATCTTTGACTTCTATGTTGTCAAGTGAAGTCTTCTGCACCTCTTCCTCGGGTTTCTTAAAACACTTCTTCAACTGTGTCACATGGAAAACATTGTGCACATTTGACAACTTCTCTGGGAGTGCCAACTGATAGGCTACCTCTCCACGTCGAGCGGTAATCCCAAACGGACCAATGTAGCGGGGCGCTAGCTTACTCTTGATTCCAAATCGACGCATTCCACGTAGTGGAGATACCTTCAGGTACACATCATCTCCTATCTTAAATGATATGTCATGACGACGTTTATCCGAATAAGCCTTCTGTCTAGACTGGGCTGCCTTCAACCTTTCTTGAATCATTTTCACTTGCTTGTCCGCCTCTTCCAACGTGTCAGGTCCAAACACTTGGTTTTCACCTACTTCATGCCAGTTAAGAGGTGTACGACACTTTTGTCCATATAAAGCCTCAAAAGGAGCCATCTTTATACTTGCTTGATAACTGTTGTTATAAGAAAACTCAGCATAAGGAAGACTCTTATCCCAACTACGTTGATAAGTCAAAGCACAAGCTCGAAGCATGTCTTCAAGAATTTGGTTTACCCATTCCGTTTGTCCATCATTCTGTGGGTGATACGCTGTACTGAAATCCAACTGAGTTCCGAGAACTTCATGTATTTTCTTCCAAAACCGCGAGGTAAACTGAGTACCTCGATCTGACACTATCCTCTTAGGAACTCCATGTGCACAAATGATTCTTGCCATATACAATTCTGCGAGCTTCTCTCCACCATAGGTAGTCTTTACTGGAATGAAATGAGCTGACTTGGTCAATCTGTCCACTATGACCCAAATAGAATCAAATCCAGAAGATGTCCTCGGAAGGCCTGTGATAAAGTCCATTCCAATTTCTTCCCATTTCCACACTGGAACCTTAAGTGGTTGTAGTAGTCCCGCGGGTTTCTGATGCTCCTCCTTGACCCTTCGACATACGTCACACTGTGAAACATACTCAGCGATTTCTCGCTTCATACTCGACCACCAAAAACTACCCCGAAGATCATTATACATCTTTGTACTTCCAGGGTGTATTGAGTATGCTGACTAATGAGCTTCCTTCATGATCGTGTCCTTGATATCCTTTTGGTCTGGCACCAACAAACGGTCTCGAAACCATATGCTTCCACTCTCATCCTCTCTATAGTCGGGTGCTTCACCCAATTTGATTTTCTCTCGAATCTCTTCAATGCCCTTGTCATCTTTTTGCGCTTCTCGCACTTGATCTTAGAGAGTAAACTTGACCTCTAACATTTCACCATTTTCAGCAAGGCTCACATACAGATTCATCTTTCGAATTTCCTCATAAAGTTCTGGCGCTTCCTTCTGAATCATCACATTGTTGACATAAACCTTCCTGCTCAGTGCATCAGCTATGACATTGGCTTTACCAGGATGGTAGTTAATGTTCAGATTATAGTCCTTGATCAAATCTAGCCACCTTCTCTGTCTAAGATTCAAATCCGGTTGTGTGAAAATGTATTTCAAACTCTTATGATACGAGTATATCTCACACCTATTTCCGATAAGGTAGTGCCTCCAAGTTTTCAAGGCATGCACTACGGCGGCTAACTCTAAATCATGTGTGGGATAGTTAACCTCATGAGGGCGTAGCTGTCTCGATGAATAAGCTACAACCTTTCCTTGTTGCATAAGCACACATCCCAAACCCTGTTGAGAAGCATCGCAATAAACCTCAAAATCTTGCTAAATATCTGGCAATACCAATACTGGACCAGTTGTCAACCTCCTCTTGAGTTCTTGGAAACTCGCTTCACAAGCTTCTGACCACTCAAATTTTTTATCCTTCTTTAACAACTGAGTCATAGGTCTAGCTATTCGGGAAAAATCTTCAATGAACCGACGGTAATACCCGGCTAGTCCAAGGAAACTGCATATTTCTGACACATTCTTGGGTTGCTTCCAACTGAGTACTGATTCCACTTTTGCTGGATCCATGGCAACTCCTTCGGCTGAGATGACATGTCCTAGAAAGTCCACTTGTTTTAACCAGAATTCACACTTACTAAACTTGGCATAGAGTTGATGAGCCCTTAGCCTCTCCAAAACCACTCGAAGGTGTTTCTCGTGCTCTTCTTCACTCCGAGAATAGATCAAAACATCGTCAATGAACACTACAACAAACTTATCCAAGCAATCCATGACTACGCTGTTCATGAGATACATGAAGTAAGCTGGTGCATTCGTGAGTCCAAAAGACATTACCAAAAACTCATAGAGACCATATCGAGTAACAAAGGCGGTCTTTGGAACATCTTGCGGGCGAATCTTCAACTGGTGGTATCCCGATCGGAGATCTATTTTGGAAAACAGACGTGCTCCCTTAAATTGTTCGAACAAGTCATTAATCCTTGGCAGGGGATACTTATTCTTAATAGTTGCTGCATTCAGCGCTCGATAATCCACACACATGCGCATGCTACCATCTTTCTTTTTCACAAATAGCACAGGTGCGCCCCATGGTGATGTGCTCGGCCTAATGTAACCCTTCTCTTCTAACTCCTGAATTTGCTTCTTCAACTCGGCTAATTCATTCGCTGTCATCTTATAAGCTCTCTTCGCAATAGGAGCGGGGCCCGGTATTAACTCAATGACAAACTCAATCTCACGGTCTGGTGGCAATCCAGGCAATTCATCCGGAAAGACATCTGGATATTCCTTCACCACTAGAACATCCTCCAAAGTTAACTCCTTCACTTTGTTCAGCATGCAATCAACCTCAGGTTGAGGTGCAATCCTAGCTTGGTATTCCACAGTGGCCCCTTCAGTGCTTGTTAATGTAACAGAGGTCCTAGCACAATCTACAAATGCCTTATGTTTCCTTAACCAATTCATTCTTAAAATGATATCCAAGCCTTTGGAGTCTATCAAGATAAGATTTGCTAGGAACTCTACCCCTTCTATAACTATAACCACTTTAGGACACTTCTGCCCAGTCCTTAATGTTGGGGAACGTAGTAATTTCAAAAAATTTCCTACGCACACGCAAGATCATGGTGATGCATAGCAACGAGAGGGGAGAGTGTTGTCTACATACCCTTGTAGACCGTTCGCGGAAGCGTTATATCAACGTGGTTGATGTAGTCATACGTCTTCACGTCCGACCGATCCAAGTACCGAAAGCACGGCACCTCCGAGTTCTGCACACGTTCGGCTCGGTGACGTCCTCGCCTTCTTGATCCAGCAAGAGGGGCGAAGTAGTAGATGAGTTCCGGCAGCACGACGGCGTGGTGACGGTGTTGGTGAAGAACAATCTCCGCAGGGCTTCGCCTAAGCACTACGAAAACTATGAGAGGATAAACTAGAGGAGACAGGGTTGCCGGCACACGGCTTGGTGTTTCTTGATCTGTCTTTGGTGCTAGCCCTGCCCCTCTATTTATATCTTGAGCCCTGGGTCGAAGCTTGGAGTAAAAGCCTCCACAAAGTCGGTTTCACCCGAAAGGCAAGAGTCCTTCTCGGACTCCAGGGCCAGACGCCAGGGTCCCTGGCATCTGGCCCCTGGACTCCGCAAAACTTCCTTTTGCGCTTTCCAAAAACCTTGTGGGCTTTCCCCTTTGGCCCAAATAAAGTGTTCTCGTACCCAAACATTTCGGGAAACATCCGGAACCCTTCCGGTGACCAAACACTATTATCATATATATCAAACTTTATCTCCGGACCATTCCGGAGTACCTCGTCATGTCCGTGATCTCATCTCGGACTCCGAACAACATTCGGTCACCAACATACATAACTCACATAGTACTAAATCGTCAACGAACGTTAAGCGTGCGGATCCTACGGGTTCGAGAACTATGTAGACATGACCGAGACACCTCTCTGGTCAATAACCAATAGCGGGACCTGGATGCCCATATTGGCTCCTACATATTCTACGAAGATCTTTATCGGTCAGACCGCATAACAACATACGTTGTTCCCTTTGTCATCGGTATGTTACTTGCCCGGGATTCGATCGTCGGTATCCAATACCTAGTTCAATCTCGTTACTGGCAAGTCTCTTTACTCGTTCCGTAATACATCATCTCGCAACTAACTCATTAGTTGTAATGCTTGCAAGGCTTATGTGATGTGCATTACCGAGAGGGCCCAGAGATACCTCTCCGACAATCGGAGTGACAAATCCTAATCTCGAAATACGCCAACCCAACATCTACCTTTGGAGACACCTGTAATGCTCCTTTATAATCACCCAGTTACGTTGTGACGTTTGGTAGCACCCAAAGTGTTCCTCCGGCAAACGGGAGTTGCATAATCTCATAGTCATAGGAACATGTATAAGTCATGAAGAAAGCAATAGCAACATACTAAATGATCGGGTGCTAAGCTAATGGAATGGGTCATGTCAATCAGATCATTCAACTAATGATGTGATCCCGTTAATCAAATAACAACTCTTTGTTCATGGTTAGGAAACATAACCATCTTTGATTAACGAGCTAGTTAAGTAGAGGCATACTAGTGACACTCTGTTTGTCTATGTATTCACACATGTATTATGTTTCCTGGTTAATACAATTCTAGCATGAATAATAAACATTTATCATGATATAAGGAAATAAATAATAACTTTATTATTGCCTCTAGGGCATATTTCCTTCACTTAAAATACCCCCAGGTGATTGCACTACCATTTGCAAGTTCAAACCCTCAGTTCGAAAATGATGTTTTTTAACAAAACTCCTTGAAATGAACGAATGAGAAGCTCCAGTATCAAAAAGTACTGAACCGTAATATGAGTTGATCGGGAACATACCAAGAACAACATCTGGTGACTCTTGAGCCTGCTCGATGGTGACATGATTGACCCTTCCACGTCCTGATGCATGAGGTGCACCCCCTGGTGTATTGAGAATGCCTCGGCCACGTCC
Organism: Triticum urartu; assembly: GCF_003073215.2. Lineage (NCBI taxonomy): Eukaryota > Viridiplantae > Streptophyta > Magnoliopsida > Poales > Poaceae > Triticum > Triticum urartu. The sequence goes on along the minus strand of NC_053028.1, from coordinate 138,102,665 downwards.
AGCTGCGGGTGTCTTAGCTGTAGAACCCAAATTGAACTTCACTGGAGTGGGACCAGTGTTCTTGTTGGGACATGCAACAGCAAAGTGACCCTCTTGCCCACAACTGAAGCATGCCTTTCCAGCTGTATTAGCATGATTACCTCCCACTTCAGCTCGTGGAGTCTTATATGCATTTGGCTGATAGGTGTTGTTGGGCCTTGATGGCTTGACATACTGTGCACGATAGCCAGGATGATGACCAATCTTATGTCGGGAGCTACCTGCCCCATGGTGATTCTGTGGTGCTCTACGCTTGCGGTGCTCCTCTAACTCCCTCCTTGAGTTCTCCTGGAGTATAGCCTTGTTGACAAGTGCTTGAAAGGTAAGGAAATCATGAGATACCAGCCTGTCCTTCAACCCAGGGTTCAGCCCCTTCAAAAACTTGGCAGTCTTGTCAGCTTCAGTTGGAATATCTGCCCTTCCATAACGTGCCAGCTGCGTGAAACGACTAAGATATTCCGATACTGCCATCTTTCCTTGAGTAAGAGCTCGGAACTCATCCCTCTTCAGCTCCATGATGCCTGCAGGAATATGTGCGGTGCGGAAAGCTTCTGCAAACTCATTCCAAGTGATAGTATGGGCATCCTCATGAGCTTCACAATAATTCTCCCACCAATCTGCAGCCACACCCTTGCGCTGGTGTGCCGCAAACTTGACATGATTTTCCACGGTGCAATTGGCCAAGTTGAGAGTCTTCCTGATGTCCTTCAACCAATCATCAGCGTCAAGTGGGTCTGCTGATCCCTCAAAAGTTGGCGGTTTTGCCCTCATGAACTCAGCAAATCCCGACTGTGGTGGTTGACCCTGATTCTGATTCGCAACATTGGCTGCAAGCTGCTGAAGTATCTGTGTTTGCATCAACATCATCTGTGCCATATTGGGTGGCGGCGGTGGTGGTGGCACATCATCTCCTCCAGAGTCAGAGTCGGTATCATGGACATGTCCCTCCTTAAAGTTTTCTTCAAAGACATGTTCCCCAAAACTTGGTCCATGACCGCGTCCACGTCCACGACCGCGACCACGTCCGTGTGCTCCATGGCCACGACCTCCGCGATTAGCATCCATCCTGTTGGCCTTCCGGTGTTAGAATAGAAGAGAGGGAAATATCTAACCCATAAACCCAATATGATAACAAATGAACAAATAAAACCAGCAACTGAACTCCAGATAAAACTCCAATTAAAACACTCAAGCATGAAAGTACTGGACAACATAGTAGCTATACCACATATATCGGTATAGTCTACCATGGACATAGCAAACATGAAAATAACTAACGTTCACTCGCATCATCAAAGATATCGCTCATGGTTCCTATAGTCCATCTACTCACTGAGATCTCCATCGTACTGGTGGGTAGGTGCTGATGCAAAGCGAAGCCCGAATGGTGGTGATGCGGTCCCCTCTGGCGTAGCAGGAACTCTCTCCTCAGGCTCAGTCTCCTCCTCAGTGTCATCGAGCTGCTGCTCGCGAGTCGGTGGTGCTGGAGGTGCAGGCGGTGCTGAAGGTGCAATGGCGCGATGTGTCAGGCGACGCTTCTTCGCTAGAGCGCTCTTCTTCATCCGCGTTATCTTGGTGCGTGGATGAAGCCTCTGGCGTGGAGGAGGTGTAGGGTCCTCTGGTGGCATTTCCTGTTGGTCACCATTCTCCACGGCAAGCATAGCGTTCGTCGAGATGATACCCTGCTCTGCAACTGCCTCAGCGGCCTCCCGTGCTTCATGGGCAGCGGCTAAGGAAGTGTTCGCCTCCACCAATCTCTCCTCAAGTATCTCCACACGCTCCTGGTAATACTCTAAGCGCTGACGGTTCTCCTCCAGCATAGTCGTAGTCATAGCAAGGTTTTGCTCAAGTCCAAGGGTAAGTGAAGCCATACGAATGATCGTGGGATCATCCTCCTCCATGTACCCCAAGTTCTGCTGAATCGCTCCGTCCCCAATGCGGAAAGTGAAGTACCGGAACGGGGTGTGCCTCAGCTCATCCTGATGAAGTCCGGCTATCCGATGCATCGCCTGATGAATCACTCCAATGACAGCATCAAAGAAGTCTTCTCCATCATATGTGTATCGGTAACTGTTGGTCTGTTCTTCCATCCTCGGATACACCACAAAGTTGACCTTGAAACGTTCCTCGCCCCCGATCATGCGGTAGGAGTGTCCGGAAACCTCTGGATCCTTGTTGAAGCCTAAGCATGTGAGCATGTCCCGAAACTGAAGACCGAGGTTGCCAAACTGCTCAATCCGGCGTGAGGATGATATCACCATCTACATATTTGAATAAGAAGAGAATCAGTACACAATTTAATAAGAGAAAATAGAAGAGAAATACTAGAAAATTTATAAAATAATTTTTAAGGCTTTCCATTTCTAACTAAGGCCACGTTACTAGGTCGACGTCGGCTCTGATACCACTTCTGTGAGAACCTAGAAATTATTTCCAGACCCTCCTGTGTATATTTGTCAATCCAGGATCAACTTGACAACATAACGAAATGGTATCATTGCAGAACAATAAAATAAGTATAAGTTTAATAACTCTTGCCACAAGGCATACATAGTGAAATGTCTCATGACATTTATTATAACCAGAAACACAGCGGAATATATAAATACGTAGCAACTCCATCTCAGCCGCATGCAGTCGATGTAATCAACGTGTCCTCACTCCTCAGGATCATCATAATAGTCGTAGTCGAGCCCTCGTCTTCATAGATCTCTGTTGTTCAACAAAAGTATTGCCATGAGTACATTACGTACTCAACATGCCTCCCACGGGGAAGGACCTAATAGCTACATGTGGCTTCAAAGGAAGGCTGTATGGCTCATTTGCATAAAGCTAATTTTGTTTAACAAATAAAGCAGTTGGATAAAAGCATTTTAGATGAAAACATGTTTTATCTTCAGAACAACTTTCATCAAGTGAGGATCCTCGATCAACCCACGTCCTTCATAGGTTTCAAGAATAGGGGCAAAGAGGGAATAAGCAAGACAGGTCATGTACGTCAAGAAAGATTCATGTGTCGTCCATGACTGTGGACACGGCTATTCGAATAGTTTTACACTCTGCAGAGGTTGTACACTTTACCCACACGACACAATCCCGACTTGTTGCCACCAGTGGCCGCTGGTATAGTACTCCATTTGGTGTACCGGCAGGGGGATTGTGACGAGGTCTTTGGACTAGATCCCCCAAAGATGTGACATGCCCACCGGGTCTGGCGCACGGAACTGAGAGTACGTCCTCAAATCGGTCCCCCCCATCTGTGCCGAGGATACTCCTCGCAAGGCAGCTATTCCATCTGCGGTACGGCGACATCGACACCTAAGGCTGACTAGCTTACTTGACCAAGCCAGTGCCCATATAGCATGTGGCTGTACTGTTATCACAATCTTCAAATCCAAGACTTATTAGGCCTTATGCGGCACGGACGACTGATTGCCCCCTTCAACTTGTGAAGGGCAGCCAATCGCTCCTTCAATCCTTGATTCAGCTGTCGCCCGCGCCAGTATTCAGATGGTAAGTTTCACCCGGAGTAGAAGAGGATAGAGAAGGTCAACAAGGGCCAACTGGCCTAGCTCAGCATTAAGTTTCAACTGTCAATGACACAGAGGTCATTCAACAAGGCACCTACAGGGTGATAAGCATGACTAAGCATTTCTACTCTACCGGAATTATATACTTCTACGCAGGTGTCAAGTAAATAGGCAACAAGCGGATTAGGGTAATGTGTCAATTGACATGCTAGCTACGAGAATTAAAATAGCATGCACATAGCAACAATAAAACTCAATGCAATTTTGCAAACCATAGGATAAGTATGATCAAAGAAGGAGGCATGCCTTCGTTGTCGAGTTCCCCGTTTCCTTCTTCCTCGTAGTGCTCCTCTCCCGTACCGTCGCCTCCTACTCGTAGTATCGGCGAAGCACAATAAATAACAAGCAATAAAATCCAATAACATCCAATGAAATAACAAAATAGGAAGGATTGGTAGAAAGATGTGGATGGATATGGAGATTTTGAAGGAGGTAGATCGATTGATGATGAGTAGAGGGATTGAATGGATTGGTTGGGTATAGGTTTATCCGGACTAAGTAAAACTCGGCCATCATGTCTAACGTTCTAAATAGCAATACGCTAACTGAACTTTAATAGTGACCAATACAAATACTTCGGCTAACTATAAAGAAAAGACAAAATAATGACTGACGTGACACAAATACAAAACAATAACTATCCTATGCATTTGAACGACACGACTCAACATAGCATGGCAATACAAATTTACCCACAAATCAATATTTAGATAAAATCTAAATATTTATAATGGTTAAAACATCAACTATAGAATTTAACAACAAGCATCTTAAAAGTCAACCAAGCTACTTCCTAAACAAACTCGTTAAGTTACAAAACATCAAACAATAGCACGATCCTAAAGAAATGCTAAAACATAATAGACTCAAATCATGTAGCATATAATTAAAATAATCTAGATACATTTGAAGCAAATGGATCAACAATAATCTAGTCATAGCATGATCAACTCTTGTAACAAAAATCATGCACATGATATAACTCACAACACCACCTAGACTCAATCAAACTAATTTAAACAATAATTCTACAATCGTTCCGAAACTAAACTGGAACATAAATATTGCTACGCATGACAATATTATTTAGAAAGTACGCATGCATATACTATGTCTATGAACAAATAAAAATTATCGCACTTCACTAACATGCATCAAAAATAATAATTGTACAACTAGTTCTAGAAATCCTATGACCAATTCTAATATATCCTAGAATCACTCAACAATATTTAGGACAAACCCTAAGCATGCTACGGACATGACAATAAGACATAATTTTTTTTGCATGATTACTTATATAAAACATCATACACACTTAATAAAAAAATAACACAATTAAACATCTATTCAAACAAAACAATTAACTCGTTCCTAGCATCATCGAAATAGCCTATGGGTTTAGCATTGGTTTTGGGTCACCAAGTAGTCATTGGAGATGGAACCGGTGGTGTTGAGCGAGCGAGCACCGGTGCGCGTCGTCGTCGTCGTCCGAACTCCGGTGATGAAGAGAAGGTGGTGAGTGATGCTCCTAGTGACGAGAAGGCACCTGGACACGGATGGACATAACGGACGATCGGCGGGTGACGTCGACGTTAGTCCCGAATAGAGCAGCGGCACGGCTCCATTGTGCGCGCGGCCGATGATTGCCAACGACTGGGAAATGATGTCTAGGAGGTAGGCTTTGGCAAGGGGATTCTGTTGGTGGGAGGAATTGGACTAGGATGCTCACCTTAGGCGACGGTAGTCGAAGAACAGTAGAGATGGAGTTGTATTGCGGGATGGATTATGAGTGATTGGAAAGGAATTGGAGGATGGGATGATGGGGCTTTTATAGAGGTGCTCCTGGCGCGCGGCGTGACGCGAAGGGTCTGCCGAATGGTAGCCGGAGGAGAGAGATCAGGAGGTGAATGCCATTGTTGGGCCAATAACTTCGTCAGTTACTTGCATGAGATTAAGCGCATCATGAGTGGAGCCATTAGACTGAACGGACTCGTCGTTGAGTGGGGAGTAAATCTTGTGTTGATGACGAATGGAAACGTTGAAGGGATTAATGGGATTTGAAGGGAAAAGAAGAGGCAACCATGGAGGTTTCTTCTCTGTAACATGTACGTGCACGCGTGCGGGAGGAAGGAGAAGAGCCGAGCCGTCCGCTCGCTCGCTCACTCGGCTGGGCTGCTGGCCTGCTGGTTGGGCCTTGGGCCAAATCTCTTTGGTGGCTGGACATAAAAAAACAAAGAAAAGAGATGGCCCAGTGCATACGTGAATGTGTGTGACCAATTTTGATGCATACGTGCAATAGGCCAACAACGGCTAGGTTAGGCTAGGATGCACCTATTGTTCAAGGACCAATAAAAAAAAAGAGAAACTAAAGAAGAGAGAAGAAAAGAAAATCAATATAATATAATATTGATTTCTTTTACTAGGATTGCTACAAGAGGAACCGAAACAAAGACAACTAAAAAGTCTTCAAGAATCCAAGAAATCAAAGTAACAAAAAAAACTTAAATGAAATATTACGAACGAATAAATCGACTCAGGATATTACGGAAAATATTTTTCACCTGACATGTGCTAAATTAATTCCAAACAACTTGGTATTAATTTGAGCAATCTCTAAAATATATAATTAAAGATTACGTTGCAACATCCCTTGGCTTAAAAAAAATGAACTCTCGAAAAAAAATCAGGATGTTACACATTGTTATTTCTTCCAGTAGAAGCACTCTTTTGTCTGTTTTGTTACATAGCCGAAGCAGTGGCCGAAGACACAGGTGTGTGCTGAGCCGAAGAGAATAACTACTCCTAACTTTTGGAAGGTGGGCATATTGTAGCAACATGCAAATGTTGGGTAAGGTGTCCCCTTCCATGTCAATCTTTTTTGCAATCTTGCCTAATGTTCATTTATGCTTCAGCTTTTTTGTTACCATCTATGTGTGACATGACTGGTAATGTCCAAAACGCGACTTCCTAATTTTTCTTTCAACATTGCATAGATCTAAAGTTTTCTCATAATAGATGGATTGGTTTTTTTGCTCTATAGTATGAGCGTGCCGATTTCTCTCATAACTAAGTGTTCACTCCTATATCATTTAGTAGAAGATTTTTAGTACAAATTGGAGAGCATAATGCATATTGAGACATAGATTATGCTTTCTCTAGTTCTAGAAATTAGATGGTGTGCTTGCAATAATTATATATAGCTTCTTCATGGTCTTACTGTGAAGTTTGTCTTAACATGGTTTCTGACCATTTGGTCAAAGTAGTAATCTGGGGGCATATATATGACCTTTGAGCCAGGTTGACCTTTCATACTTTCGGTCACTTTCTGGATAGTACAATACAAAAATTTTGTGAGTAGTTGTAACATTCAGTGAATATGTTTATAATTCTAAATGAATCTTCATCAGAAACCAGCCTTTTAAGTAAATACGTTCTTGCTGTAGATGATTTTTAATCCTGTAACTAATTATTTTCTTGTTGGTGCTCTTCCATGAGCGGCAGAGCATGAGGTTCCTCTGGTAACAAGTTCCAGATGAGAATAAATTGTACAGAAACGAGATGACCTTCATAAGGGCAGCATTTCTTGCATGACAAATTTATGAAACCGCTATTGCTAAAAGTGAATTTTGCACTCGTTGCTAGGGGAATGCAAACAGATGCAGTTATGTTAAATATGTCCGTCGGTTTTTTTGGCTCATAATAGATGGATTGGTTTTTTTTGTTCTATAGTATGAGCTCATATGCTAATTTCTCTCATAATTAAGCGTTCACTCCTATATTTAGTAGAAGATTTTTATTAAAAATTACAGAGCATAATGCATATTGAGACATAGGCTATGCTTTCTCTGGTTCCAGAAATTAGATGGTGTGCTTGCAATAATTATATATAGCTTCTTCATGGTCTTACAGTGATGTTTGTTTTAACATGGTTTCTCACCATTTGGTCAAAGTAGTAATCTGGGAGCATATATACGACCTCTGAGCCAGGTTGACCTTTCATACTTTCGGTCACTTTCTTTTTTAGAAAGGAGGCGCTTGCCCGCCCTTAAACTAAGGCCCTTACAAATCCGCAAGTTCAACGATCCGAACAACAAAGTTAAAAGCAAAAGATACAAGCCCGTAGGTAGAATCACAACGGCGCAGTGCTGACAAGCCAACAGCGAGAAGGAAATGGGCTATCGAGGTAGTGAGGGGCGGTGATGAGCCGGTGATGTCCCCTAAAGTGGTCGGCGCATCTCAGTGCACCTTGCTCGCACCTTTGTTACGAGCTCCTGCACGTGTCCTCTGTCCTGTAGTTTTGCCAGTAGCTTCCAAAGCTGCAAGAAAGATACCATTTTGTATAGAAGATCAGCTGGATGCTTGAAATGTCCCTCTATCAAAGCTTTATTTCGAGGGGTCCATAGTGCCCAAGCAATGGCCCTAAACCTGAGCCATGCGATCCGCCTATCTCCCCCAGAAGTGGCAGCAACTAACCGATAGAACTCCGAGAACCCAATCGGATTCCACATTGAGCCTGTCACCGATCTTACCGCACTCCACACGAAATGGGCCATGATACATCTAAAGAGAATATGGTCACGGTCTTCATGATCACCGCACCATATGCATTTGCCATCGCCCGGGCCCCTCCTTTTCTGCACTTGGTCACCACTTGTAATCCTATCATGCGCCACTTGCCACAAGAAAATTTTAATCTTGGCTGGGAGTCTCGCCTTCCATATGCCAGATAAGTCACAAGGTGTCGCTGATTTAAATATTTCTCTATACAAAGAGCCTGTCGAAAAACAACCAGATGGTTCTAGGCGCCAAATGACTTTGTCTCGACCGAGAGTAAGCTGGTGCCCTCTCAATTTTTCTCTCAACTCTTCCTACTCTCTTGCTTCAGTGTCACCTATGGATCGTCAAAATTGGGGCACCCATTGGCCGTTGTGCCACATTTCCGTCACCTTGGCCTCCTGGTTCATGCCGATGGCAAACAAGGCCGGGAACATGTCACGAAACCGGACATTATCACACCACATATCCAGCCAAAAACATGCCGCCCGGCCATTATGTACAGAAGATTGGGTTCCCAAGCGAAGAAGTGGTTGTGCCTTCCTCACATCCCTCGCTTTCTGGATAGTACAATACAAAAAATTTGTGAGTAGTTGTAACATTCAGTGAATATGCTCATAATTCTAAATGAATCCTCATCAGCAGCCAGCCTTTTAATTTTAAGTAAATATGTTCTTGCTGCAGATGATTTTTATTCCTGTAACTAATTATTTTCTTGTTGGTGCTCTTCCATGAGCTCGAGAGCATGAGGTTCCTCTGGTAACAAGTTCCAGATGCAGAATAAATTATGCGGAAAAGAGATGACCTTCGTAAGGGAAGCATTTCTTGCATGACAAATTTATGAATCCGCTATTGCTAAAAGTGAATTTTGCATTCATTGCTAGGGGAATGCGAACGAATGTAGTTATCTTCAATATGGCTGTCGGTTTGGGAAGAGAAGCATATGTTGTCGGAACAAATACAGGATGCTTTTTGGTTCTGAATCCTGATGATCTCAGATATGGTTGCTACAATTTTTAAAATGATTTCTAACCAGCAAATGGTCTTATGTAACTACTGAATCATGTTGTTTGGTTTTTCTTCTCATGTAACTGCTTCATGACATGCAATTAGGCAGTGTACTCGGAGGGAATTGCCAAGTCTTTTCTGTACAAACTCATCGAAGCTTTTTCTTCTTGTGGCTGCTTGATTCTTCTTTACATAAAATTCGTACACTGAACTAGGCTGAGTAGTTATATGTACAAACTACTCCTTTGACCTTACGCAAATAATTTGACAGGCTTGTTCTTGAAAATGCTGAGAGGAAAAAATAGTTGATGCACTACTTTGTTCCCATGCATCAACTCCTTTAATCCCTATTGGTTCAATACATCTGATTTGAAATTTTTGCTCTTTGATTTTTTGGTTGATTATTACAGTTTCACGATCCTGAGAACGAGCTATCGGATGGTTCAAGATCTGGAATGAGACGGAGAGGAGGCGCATGAGGCCTAGCACAGAGCACTGGATGCAACAACCCGTTAGTCAGTATGGACAACCTGATAATGAAGGACACTCGATGGTGGCGGCTCCTATTTTCCAAGATTGTTGAGAGATGTTCAGAGAGTTCGAGAAGGCTGTGGTAGAACACTATTAAAGAGTCTAATATGGTTGCGCATGAGCTAGCTAAGTGGGGCAGTGCCAATACTCCTGCTTTGTGGGTGGAGGCTCCGCTGGATTTCCTCTTTAAATTTTAGCTGATGATGTAAGTGTCATTTGAGCTTTAATAAATTTAGCCATGATGGCCTTCTCGTCAAAAAGAGAGAGGAGAAATTACAACATTGTGCCATCTTGACCTTCGTGTGAAGGCAAAATTACAACATTGTGATGTATCAGTAAAAATGTGCACTGGTTTATTGATGAAATTGCTAAAGCATGATTGTTGATTCATTTTCCTACATTGCCCGTAGCAACGCACGGGCATTTAACTAGTAGTAATAGGTGTTGGAGAACGAAGTAATTTCAAAATTTTCCTATGCACATGCAAGACCCATCTAGGTGATGCATAGCAACTAGAGGGGAGAGTGTTGTCTACGTACCCTCGTAGACCGTAAGCGGAAGCGTTACAACGCGGTTGATGTAGTCGTACGTCTTCACGATCCGACCGATCCTAGCACTGAAGGTATGACACCTCCACGATCTGCACACATTCAGCTCGGCGACATCCCACGAACTCTAGATCCAGCTAGGTGTCGCAGGAGAGCTTCATCAGCACGACGGCGTGATGACGGTGATGATGAAGTTACCGACGCAGGGCTTCGTCTAAGCACTACAACGATATGACCGAGGTGGAAATATGTGTAGGGGGTACCGCACACGGCTAAGAGATCAACTTGTGTGTCTATGGGGTGCCCCTCCCCCGTATATAAAGGAGTGGAGGAGGGGAGGGCCGTCCCTCTCTATGGCGCGCCCTAGGGGGAGTCCTACTCCCATCGGGAGTAGGATCCCTCCTTTCCCTAGTAGGAGTACGAGAGAAGAAAGGGGGAGAGAAGGAAGGAAGGGGGGCACGCCCTCCACCTTTCCCTTCCCCTCCTCTTTCCACTAAGGCCCAATAAGGCCCATATACTCCCCCGGGGGTTCCGGTAACCCCCCGGTATTTCGGTAAATGTCCGAACTCACCCGGAACCATTCCGATGTCCAAACATAGGCTTCAAATATATCGATCTTTACGTCTCAACCATTTCGAGACTCCTCGTCATGCCCATGATCACATCCGGGACTCCGAACAACCTTCGGTACATCAAAACACATAAACTCATAATACCGATCGTCATCGAACGTTAAGCGTGCGGACCCTACGGGTTCGAGAACTATGTAGACATGAGCGAGACTCATCTCCAGTCAATAACCAATAGCGGAACCTGGATGCTCATATTGGTTCCTACATATTCTACAAAGATCTTTATCGGTTAAACCGCATAACAACATACGTTGTTCCCTTTGTCATCGGTATGTTACTTGCCCGAGATTCGATCGTCGGTATCTCAATACGTAGTTCAATCTCGTTACCGGAAAGTCTCTTTACTCATTCTGTAATATAACATCCCGTAACTAACTCATTAGTCACATTTCTTGCAAGGCTTATAATGATGTGCATTACCGAGAGGGCCCAGAGATACCTCTCCGATACACGGAGTGACAAATCCTAATCTCGATCTATGCCAACTCAAGAAACACCATAGGAGACACCTTTAGAGCATCTTTATAGTCACCCAGTTACGTTGTGCTGTTTGATATCACACTAAGTGTTCCTCCAGTATTCAGGAGTTGCATAATCTCATAGTCATAGGAACATGTATAAGTTATGGAGAAAGCAATAGCAGTAAACTAAACGATCATCGTGCTAAGCTAACGGATGGGTCAAGTCAATCACATCATTCTCTAATGATGTGATCACGTTTATCAAATGACAACTCTTTGTCCATGGTTAGGAAACTTAACCATCTTTGATCAACGAGCTAGTCAAGTAGAGGCATACTAGTGACACTCTGTTTATCTATGTATTCACACATGTACTAAGTTTCCGGTTAATACAATTCTAGCATGAATAACAAACATTTATCATAATATAAGGAAATATAAATAACAACTTTATTATTTCCTCTAGGGCAAATTTCCTTCAGTCTCCCACTTGCACTAGAGTCAATAATCTAGATTACATTGTAATGATTCTAACACCCATGGAGTCTTGGTGCTGATCATGTTTTGCTCGTGAGAGAGGCTTAGTCAACGGGTCTGCAACATTCAGATCCGTATGTATCTTGCAAATCTCTATGTCTCCCTCCTTGACTTGATCGCGGATTGAATTGAAACGCCTTTTGATGTGCTTGGTTCTCTTGTGAAATTTGGATTCCTTTGCTAAGGCAATTGCACCAGTATTGTCACAATAGATTTTCATTGGACCCGATGCACTAGGTATGACACCTAGATCGGAGATTAACTCCTTCATCCAGACTCCTTCATTTGCTGCTTCCGAAGCAGCTATGTACTCCGCTTCACATGTAGATCCTTCCACGACGCTTTGCTTGGAACTGCACCAACTGACAACTCCACCATTTAATAAAAATACGTACCCGGTTTGTGACTTAGAGTCATCCAGATCAGTGTCAAAGCTTGCATCGATGTAACCGCTTACGACCAGCTCTTTGTCATCTCCATAAACAAGAAACATATCCTTAGTACTTCTCACGTATTTCAGGATGTTCTTGACCGCTATCCAGTGATCCACTCCTAGATTACTTTGGTACCTCCCTGCTAAACTAATAGCAAGGCACACATCAGGTCTGGTACACAACATTGCATACATGATAGAACCTATGGCTGAAGCATAGGGAATGACTTTCATTTTCTCTCTATCTTCTGCAGTGGTCGGGCATTGAGTCTAACTCAACTTCACACCTTGTAACACGTGCAAGAACCCTTTCTTTGCTTGATCCATTTTGAACTTCTTCAAAACTTTATCAAGGTATGTGCTTTGTGAAAGTCCAGTTAAGCATCTTGATCTATCTCTATAGATCTTTATGCCCAATATATAAGCATCTTCACCGAGGTCTTTCATTGAAAAAATCTTATTCAAGTATCCTTTTGTGCTATTCAAAAATTCAATATCATTTCCGATCAACAATATGTCATCTACATATAATATCAGAAATGCTACAGAGCTCCCACTCACTTTGTTGTAAATACAGGCTTCTCCAAAAGTCTGTATAATACCATATGCTTTGATCACACTATCAAAGCTTATATTCCAACTCTGAGAGGCTTGCACCAGTCCATAAATGGATCGCTGGAGCTTGCACACTTTGTTAGCACCTTTTGGATCGATAAAACCTTCTGGTTGCATCATATACAAATCTTCTTTAAGATATCCATTAAGGAATACAGTTTTGACATCCATTTGCCAAATTTCATAATCATAAAATGCGGTAATTGCTAACATGATTCGGACGGACTTAAGCATCGCTACGGGTGAGAAGGTCTCATCGTAGTAAACTCCTTGAACTTGTCAAAAACCTTTTGCAACAAGTCGAGCTTTGTAGACAGTAACATTACCGTCAGCGTTGGTCTTCTTCTTGAAGATCCATTTATTCTCTATTGCTTGCCGATCATCGGGCAAGTCAACCAAAGTCTACACTTTGTTCGCATACATGGATCCCATCTCAGATTTCATGGCCTCAAGCCATTTTACGGAATCTGGGCTCATCATCGCTTTTTCATAGTTCGTAGGTTCATCATGGTCAAGTAACATGACCTCCAGAACAGGATTACCGTACCACTCTGGTGCGGATCTTACTCTGGTTGACCTACAAGGTTCACTAGTAACTTGATCTGAAGTTACATGATCATCATCATTAGCTTCCTCACTAATTGGTGTAGAGTCACATGAATAGATTTATGTGATGAACTACTTTCCAATGAGGAAGCAGGTACAGTTACCTCATCAAGTTCTACTTTCCTCCCACTCACTTCTTTCGAGAGAAACTCCTTCTCTAGAAAGGATCCATTCTTAGCAACGAATGTATTGCCTTCGGATCTGTGATAGAAGGTGTACCCAACATTCTCCTTTGGGTATCCTATGAAGACACATTTCTCCGATTTGGGTTCGAGCTTATCAGGTTGAAATTTTTTCACATAAGCATCGCAGCCCCAAACTTTAAGAAACGACAATTTTGGTTTCTTGACAAACCACAGTTCATAAGGCGTCGTCTCAACGGATTTAGATGGTGCCCTATTTAACGTGAATGCAGCCGTGACTAAAGCATAACCCCAAAACGATAGCTGTAAATCAGTAAGAGACATCATAGATCGCACCATATCTAGTAAAGTACAATTACGACATTCGAACACACCATTACGCTGTGGTGTTCCGGGTGGCGTGAGTTGCGAAACTATTCTGCATTGTTTCAAATGAAGACCAAACTCGTAACTCAAATATTCTTCTCCACGATCAGATCGTAGAAACTTTATTTTCTTGTTACAATGATTTTGCACTTCACTCTGAAATTCTTTGAACTTTTCAAATGTTTCAGACTTGTGTTTCATTAAGTATATATACCCATATCTGCTTAAATCATCTGTGAAGGTGAGAAAATAACGATACCGCCGCGAGCCTCTATATTCATCGGACCACATACATCAGTATGTATGATTTCCAACAAATCTGTTGCTCGCTCCATTGTTTCGGAGAACGGCGTTTTAGTCATCTTGCCCATGAGGCATGGTTCGCAAGTACCAAGTGATTCCAAAAGTGCATCAGAATGGAGTTTCTTCATGCGCTTTACACCAATATGACCTAAACAGTAGTGCCACAAATAAGTTGCACTATCATTATCAACTCTGCATCTTTTGGCTTCAATACTATGAACATGTGTATCACTACTATCAAGATTTAGTAAAAATAGACCACTCTTCAAGGGTGCATGACTGTAAAAGATATTACTCATATAAATAGAACAACCAGTATTCTCTGATTTAACTGAATAACCGTCTCGCATCAAACAAGATCCAGATATAATGTTCATGCTCAACGCCGGCATCAAACAAGATCCTGATATTATTTAGGTCTAATACTAATCCCGAAGGTACATGTAGAGGTAGCGTGCCGACGGCGATCACATCGACTTTGGAACCATTTCCCACACGCATCGTCACCTCATCCTTAGCCAATCTTCGCTTAATCCGTAGCCCCTGTTTCAAGTTGCAAATATTAGCAACAGAACCAATATCAAATATGAAGGAAATATGCCCTAGAGGCAACAAAAAAGTTATTATTCATTTCCTTATATCATGATAAATGTTTATTATTCATGCTAGAACTGTATTAACCGGAAACATAATACATGTGTGAATACATAGACAAACAGATTGCCACTAGTATGCCTCTACTTGAGTAGCTCGTTGATCAAAGATGGTTATGTTTCCTAACCATAGACATGAGTTGTCATTTGATTAACGGGGTCACATCATTAGGAGAATGATGTGATTGACATGACCCATTCCGTTAGCTTAGCACACGATCGTTTAGTATTCTGCTATTGCTTTCTTCATGACTTATACATGTTCCTATGACTATGAGATTATGCAACTCCCGTTTACCGGCGGAACACTTTGTGTGCTACCAAACGTCACAACATAACTGGGTGATTATAAAGGTGCTCTACAGGTGTCTCCAAAAGTACTTGTTGGGTTGGCGTATTTTGAGATTAGGATTTGTCACTCCGATTATCAGAGAGGCATCTCTGGGCCCCCTCGGTAATGGACATCACTTAAGCCTGGCGAGCATTGCAACTAATGAGTTAGTTGCAGGATGATGTATTACGGAACGAGTAAAGAGACTTGCCGGTAACGAGATTGAACTAGGTATTGAGATACCAATGATCGAATCTCGGGCAAGTAACTGTCGGGGAACGTTGCAGAAAACAAAAATTTTCCTACGGTTTCACCAAGATCCATCTATGAGTTCATCTAGCAACGAGTGATTGGATTGCATCTACATACCTTTGTAGATCACGCGCGGAAGCGTTCAAAGAACGGGGATGAGGAAGGCGTACTCGACGTGATCCAAATCACCGGAGATCCTAGCACCGAACGGACGGCACCTCCGCGTTCAACACACGTACGGTCAGCGTAACGTCTCCTTCTTCTTGATCCAGCAAGGGGAAAGGAGAGGTTGAGGAAGATGGCTCCAACAGCAGCACGACGGCGTGGTGGTCATGGAGCTGCAGTACTCCGGCAGGGCTTCGCCAAGCACTATGGAGGAGGAGGAGGTGTTGGAGAGGGAGAGGGAGGCACCAAAGGCAAGGGGTAAGAAGTCCTCCATCTCCCCACTATATATAGGAGGGCCAAGGGGGGGCGCCAGCCCTAGGAGATCTAATCTCCTAGGGTGGTGCGGCCAAGGGGAGGAATCCCTCCTCCCCAAGGCACCTAGGAGGTGCCTTCCCCTCCTAGGACTCTTCCTCCTTGAAAGCCTAGGCGCATGGGCCTCTTGGGGCTGGTGCCCCTGGCCCATGTAGGCCAAGGCGCACCCCCTATAGCCCATGTGCCCCCCCGGAACAGGTGGCCCCTCCCGGTGGACCCCCGGGACCCTTCCGGTGGTCCCGGTACAATACCAATGACCCCGAAACTTGTCCCGATGCCCGAAACAGGACTTCTCATATATAAATCTTTACCTCCGGACCATTCCGGAACTCCTCGTGACGTCCGGGATCTCATCCGGGACTCCGAACAACATTCGGGTTACTGCATATACATATCCCTACAACCCTAGCGTCACCGAACCTTAAGTGTGTAGACCCTACGGGTTCGGGAGACATGTAGACATGACCGAGATCGCTCTCCGGTCAATAACCAACAGCGGGATCTGGATACCCATGTTGGCTCCCACATGCTCCTTGATGATCTCATCGGATGAACCACGATGTCGAGGATTCAAGCAACCCCGTATACAATTCCCTTTGTCAATCGGTATGTTACTTGCCCGAGATCCGATCGTCGGTATCCCAATACCTCGTTCAATCTCGTTACCGGCAAGTCACTTTACTCGTACCGTAATGCATGATCCCGTGACCAGACACTTGGTCACTTTGATCTCATTATGATGATGCATTACCGAGTGGGCCCAGTGATACCTCTCCGTCATACGGAGTGACAAATCCCAGTCTTGATCCGTGTCAACCCAACAGACACTTTCGGAGATACCCGTAGTATACCTTTATAGTCACCCAGTTACGTTGTGACGTTTGGTACACCCAAAGCACTCCTACGGTATCCGGGAGTTACACGATCTCATGGTCTAAGGAAAAGATACTTGACATTGGAAAACTCTAGCAAACGAACTATACGATCTTGTGCTATGTTTAGGATTGGGTCTTGTCCATCACATCATTCTCCTAATGATGTGATCTCGTTATCAATGACATCCAATGTCCATAGTCAGGAAACCAAGACTATCTGTTGATCAACGAGCTAGTCAACTAGAGGCTTACTAGGGACATGTTGGTGTCTGTTATTCACACATGTATTACGATTTCCGGATAACACAATTATATCATGTATAAAAGACAATTATCATGAACAAGGAAATATAATAATAATCCTTTTATTATTGCCTCTAGGGCATATTTCCAACAGTCTCCCACTTGCACTAGAGTCAATAATCTAGTTACATTGTGATGAATCGAACACCCATGGAATTCTGGTGTTGATCATGTTTTGCTCTAGGGAGAGGTTTAGTCAACGGATCTGCTACATTCAGGTCCGTATGTACTTTACAAATATCTATGTCTCCATCTTGAACATTTTCACGAATGGAGTTGAAGCGACGCTTGATGTGCCTTGTCTTCTTGTGAAACCTGGGCTCCTTGGCAAGTGCAATAGCTCCAGTGTTGTCACAGAAGAGCTTGATTGGCCCCGACGCATTGGGTATGACTCCTAGGTCGGTGATGAACTCCTTCACCCAAATTGCTTCATGTGCTGCCTCCGAGGCTGCCATGTACTCCGCTTCACATGTAGATCCCGCCACGACGCTCTGCTTGCAACTGCACCAGCTTACTGCCCCACCATTCAAAATATACACGTATCTGATTTGTGACTTAGAGTCATCCAGACCTGTGTCGAAGCTAGCGTCAACGTAACCCTTTACGACGAGCTCTTCGTCACCTCCATAAACGAGAAACATTTCCTTAGTCCTTTTCAGGTACTTCAGGATATTCTTGACCACTGTCGAGTGTTCCTTGCCGGGATTACTTTGGTACCTTCCTACCAAACTTACGGCAAGGTTTACATCATGTCTGGTACACAGCATGGCATACATAATAGAACCTATGGCTGAGGCATAGGGGATGACACTCATCTCTTCTATATCTTCTGCCGTGGTCGGACATTGAGCTGAGCTCAATTTCACACCTTGTAACACAGGTAAGAACCCTTTCTTAGACTGATCCATATTGAACTTCTTCAATATCTTATCAAGGTATGTGCTTTGTGAAAGACCTATGAGGCGTCTTGATCTATCTCTATAGATCTTGATGCCTAATATATAAGCAACTTCTCCAAGGTCCTTCATTGAAAAACTCTTATTCAAGTAGGCCTTAATGCTGTCCAAGAGTTCTATATCATTTCCCATCAAAAGTATGTCATCTACATATAATATGAGAAATGCTACAGAGCTCCCACTCACTTTCTTGTAAACACAGGCTTCTCCATAAGTCTGTGTAAACCCAAACGCTTTGATCATCTCATCAAAGCGAATGTTCCAACTCCGAGATGCTTGCACCAGCCCATAGATCGAGCGTTGGAGCTTGCACACCTTGTCAGCATTCTTAGGATCGATAAAACCTTCCGGCTGCATCATATACAATTCTTTCTTAAGGAAACCATTAAGGAATGCCGTTTTGACGTCCATTTGCCATATCTCATAATCATAGAATGCGGCAATCGCTAACATGATTCGGACGGACTTCAGCTT
Organism: Triticum urartu; assembly: GCF_003073215.2. NCBI lineage: Eukaryota > Viridiplantae > Streptophyta > Magnoliopsida > Poales > Poaceae > Triticum > Triticum urartu. The sequence continues at coordinate 138,083,975 of NC_053028.1, read as the reverse complement.
CGCTACCGGTGAGAAAGTCTCATCGTAGTCAACCCCTTGAACTTGTCGATAACCCTTAGCGACAAGCCGAGCTTTATAGATGGTCACATTACCATCCGTGTCTGTCTTCTTCTTAAAGATCCATTTATTTTCTATGGCTCGCCGCTCAACGGGTAAGTCAGTCAAAGTCCATACTTCGTTTTCATACATGGATCCTATCTCGGATTTCATGGCTTCCAGCCATTTGTCGGAATCCGGGCCCGCCATCGCTTCTTCATAGTTCGAAGGTTCACCGTTGTCTAACAACATGATTTCCAAGACAGGGTTGCCGTACCACTCTGGTGCGGAACGTGTCCTTGTGGACCTACGAGTTTCAGTAGGAGCTTGATCAGAAGTATCTTGATCATCATCATTTACTTCCTCTCTAGTTGGTGCAGGCACCTCAGGAACATTTTCTTGAGTTGCGCCATTTTCCGGTTCAAGAGGTAATACTTCATCAAGTTCTACTTTCCTCCCACTTACTTCTTTCGAGAGAAACTCTTTCTCTAGAAAGGATCCATTCTTGGCAACAAAGATCTTGCCTTCGGATCTGAGGTAGAAGGTATACCCAATAGTTTCTTTAGGGTATCCTATGAAGACGCATTTTTCCGACTTGGGTTCGAGCTTTTCAGGTTGAAGTTTCTTGACATAAGCATCGCATCCCCAAACTTTTAGAAACGACAACTTAGGTTTGTTCCCAAACCATAATTCATACGGTGTCGTCTCAACGGATTTCGACGGAGCCCTATTTAAAGTGAATGCTGCAGTCTCTAAAGCATAGCCCCAAAAAGATAGCGGTAAATCGGTAAGAGACATCATACATCGCACCATATCTAATAGAGTGCGATTACGACGTTCGGACACACCATTACGCTGAGGTGTTCCAGGCGGCGTGAGTTGTGAAACTATTCCACATTTTCTTAAGTGTGTACCAAATTCATGACTCAAGTATTCTCCTCCACGATCTGATCGCAAAAACTTGATTTTTCTGTCATGTTGATTCTCAACCTCACTCTGAAATTCCTTGAACTTTTCAAAGGTTTCAGACTTGTGTTTCATTAAATAGATATACCCATATCTATTCAAGTCATCAGTGAGGGTGAGAACATAACGATAGCCACCACAAGCCTCGATGCTCATTGGACCGCACACATCAGTATGTATGATTTCCAATAAGTTGGTTGCTCGCTCCATTGTTCCTGAGAACGGAGTCTTGGTCATTTTACCCATGAGGCATGGTTCGCACGTGTCAAATGATTCATAATCAAGAGACTCTAAAAGTCCATCTGCATGGAGCTTCTTCATGCGTTTGACACCTATGTGACCAAGGCGGCAGTGCCACAAGTATGTGGGACTATCATTATCAACCTTACATCTTTTGGTATTCACACTATGAACATGTGTAGCATTACGCTCGAGATTCATTAAGAATAAACCATTCACCATAGGAGCATGACCATAAAACATATCTCTCATATAAATAGAACAACCATTATTCTCGGATTTAAATGAGTAGCCATCTCGAATTAAACGAGATCCCGATACAATGTTCATGCTCAAAGCTGGCACTAAATAACAATTATTAAGGTTTAAAACTAATCCGGAAGGTAAATGTAGAGGTAGCGTGCCAACGGCGATCACATTGACCTTGGAACCATTCCCGACGCGCATCGTCACCTCGTCCTTTGCCAGTCTCCGCTTATTCCGCAACTCCTGCTTTGAGTTGCAAATGTGAGCAACTGCACCGGTATCAAATACCCAGGAGCTACTACGAGTACTGGTAAGGTACACATCAATTACATGTATATCACATATACCTTTTGTTTTGCCGGCCTTCTTGTCCGCTAAGTATTTGGGGCAGTTCCGCTTCCAGTGACCACTTCCCTTGCAATAAAAGCACTCAGTCTCGGGCTTGGGTCCATTCTTTGGCTTCTTCCCGGCAGTTTGCTTGCCGGGCGCGGCAACTCCTTTGTCATCCTTCTTGAAGTTCTTTTTACCCTTGCCCTTCTTGAACTTAGTGGTTTTATTGACCATCAACACTTGATGTTCCTTCTTGACTTCTACCTCTGCTGATTTCAGCATTGAAAATAACTCAGGAATGGTCTTTTCCATCCCCTGCATATTGAAGTTCATCACAAAGCTCTTGTAGCTTGATGGAAGCGACTGGAGGATTCTGTCAATGACCGCATCATCCGGGAGATTAACTCCCAGCTGAGTCAAGCGGTTATGCAACCCAGACATAGTGAGTATGTGCTCACTGACAGAACTATTTTCCTCCATCTTACAGCTGAAGAATTTGTCGGAGACTTCATATCTCTCGACCTGGGCATGAGCTTGAAAAACCATTTTCAGCTCTTCGAACATCTCATATGCTCCATGTCTCTCAAAACGCTTTTGGAGCCCTGGCTCTAAGCTGTAAAGCATGACGCACTGAACGAGGGAGTAGTCATCAGCACGTGTCTGCCAAGCGTTCATAACGTCTTGGTTCTGTGGGACGGGTGCGTCACCTAGCAGTGCTTGTAGGACATATTCTTTCTTGGCAGCTATGAGGATGATCCTCAGGTTCTGGACCCAGTCCGTATAGTTGCTGCCATCGTCTTTCAGCTTGGTTTTCTCTAGGAACGCGTTGAAGTTGAGGACTATGTTGGCCATTTGATCTACAAGACATATTGTAAATACTTTAGACTAAGTTCATGACAATTAAGTTCATCTAATCAAATTATTCAATGAACTCCCACTTAGATAGACATCCCTCCAGTTATCTAAGTATAGCATGATCCGAGTTAACTAGGCCGTGTCCGATCATCACGTGAGACGGACTAGTCAACATCGGTGAACATCTTCATGTTGATCATATCTTCTATACGACTCATGCTCGACCTTTCGGTCTTCTGTGTTCCGAGGCCATGTCTGTACATGCTAGGCTCGTCAAGTCAACCTAAGTGTTTGCATGTGTAAATCTGCCTTACACCCGTTGTATGTGAATGTTGGAATCTAACACCCGATCATCACGTGGTGCTTCGAAACAACAAACTGTCGCAACGGTGCACAGTTAGGGGGGACACTTTCTTGAAATTATTATGAGGGATCATCTTATTTACCACCGTCGTTCTAAGTAAACAAGATGAAAAAAACATGATAAACATCACATGCAATCAAATAATAAAAGTGACATGATATGGCCAATATCACATAGCTCCTTTGATCTCCATCTTGGGGCTCCATGATCATCTTGTCACTGGCATGACACCATGATCTCCATCATCATGATCTCCATCATCGTGTCTCCATGAAGTTGCTCGCCAATTATTACTTCTACTACTATGGCTAACACGTTTAGCAATAAAGTAAAGTAATTTACATGGCGTTTCTCAATGACACGCAGGTCATACAAAATAAAGACAACTCCTATGGCTCCTGTCGGTTGTCATACTCATCGACATGCAAGTCGTGATTCCTATTACAATAGCATGAACATCTCATACATCACATATATATCATTCATCATTCATCACAACTTTGGCCATATCATATCACAAAGCACTTGCTGCAAAAACAAGTTAGATGTCCTCTAATTGTTGTTGCAAGTTTTACGTGGCTGCAATAGGGTTCTAGTAAGAACGTTTTCTTACCTACGTGAAAGCCACAACGTGATTTGTCAACTTCTATTTACCCTTCATAAGGACCCTTTTCATCGAATCCGCTCCAACTAAAGTAGGAGAGACAGACACCCGCCAGCCACCTTATGCAACTAGTGCATGTTAGTCGGTGGAATCGGTCTCACGTAAGCGTACGTGTAAGGTTGGTCCGGGCCGCTTCATCCCACAATACCGTTGAAGCAAGATAAGACTAGTAGCGGCAAGAAATTTGACAACATCTACGCCCACAACAAATTGTGTTCTACTCGCGCAAGAAGAACTACGCATAGACCTAGCTCATGATGCCAATGTTGGGGAACGTTGCAGAAAACAAAAAAATTTCCTACGGTTTCACCAAGATCCATCTATGAGTTCATCTAGCAATGAGTGATTGGATTGCATCTACATACCTTTGTAGATCACGCGCGGAAGCGTTCAAAGAACGGGGATGAGGAAGTCGTACTCGACGTGATCCAAATCACCGGAGATCCTAGCGCCGAACGGACGGCACCTCCGCGTTCAACACACGTACGGTCAGCGTAACGTATCCTCCTTCTTGATCCAGCAAGGGGAAGGAGAGGTTGAGGAAGATGGCTCCAGCAGCAGCATGACGGCGTGGTGGTGGTGGAGCTGCAGTACTCCGTCAGGGCTTCGCCAAGCTCTATGGAGGAGGAGGGGGGTGTTGGAGAGGGAGAGGGAGGCACCAAAGGCGTGGGTGAGAGGCCCTCCCTCCCCCCACTATATATAGGGGGCCTAGGGGGGCGCCGGCCCTAGGAGGTCCAATCTCCTAGGGGGGCGGCGGCCAAGGGGGTGGGGTGCCCCCCAAGGCAAGTGGGGAGCCCCCCCCCACCCTAGGGTTTCAACCCTAGGCGCAAGGGGTGGGCCTTGGGGGGGCGCACCAGCCCACTAAGGGCTGGTTCCCCTCCCCACTTAAGCCCATGTGCCCCCCCCGGAACAGGTGGCCCCTCCCGGTGGACCCCCGGGACCCTTCCGGTGGTCCCGGTACAATACCGGTGACCCCGAAACTTGTCCCGATGGCCGAAATAGCACTTCCTATATATAATTCTTTACCTCCGGACCATTCCGGAACTCCTCGTGACATCTGGGATCTCATCCGGGACTTCGAACAACATTCGGGTTACTGCATATACATATCCCTACAACCCTAGCGTCACCGAACCTTAAGTGTGTAGACCCTACGGGTTCGGGAGACATGTAGACATGACCGAGATCGCTCTCCGGTCAATAACCAACAGCGGGATCTGGATACCCATGTTGGCTCCCACATGCTCCTCGATGATCTCATCGGATGAACCACGATGTCGAGGATTCAAGCAACCCCGTATACAATTCCCTTTGTCAATCAGTATGTTACTTGCCCGAGATCCGATCGTCGGTATCCCAATACCTCGTTCAATCTCGTTACCGGCAAGTCACTTTACTCGTACCGTAATGCATGATCCCGTGACCAGACACTTGGTCACTTTGAGCTCATAATGATGATGCATTACCGAGTGGGCCCAGTGATACCTCTCCGTTATACGGAGTGACAAATCCCAGTCTTGATCCGTGTCAACCCAACAGACACTTTCGGAGATACCCGTAGTATACCTTTATGGTCACCCAGTTACATTGTGACGTTTGGTACACCCAAAGCACTCCTACGGTATCCGGGAGTTACACGATCTCATGGTCTAAGGAAAGGATACTTGACATTGGAAAACTCTAGCAAACGAACTATACGATCTTGTGCTATGTTTAGGATTGGGTCTTGTCCATCACATCATTCTCCTAATGATGTGATCTCGTTATCAATGACATCTAATGTCCATAGTCAGGAAACCAAGACTATCTGTTGATCAACGAGCTAGTCAACTAGAGGCTTACTAGGGACATGTTGGTGTCTGTTATTCACACATGTATTACGATTTCCGGATAACACAATTATAGCATGAATAAAAGACAATTATCATGAACAAGAAAATATAATAATAATCCTTTTATTATTGCCTCTAGGGCATATTTCCAACACTTTGAACTCTGAATAAAATCTTTAGTTCACCTAAAAAATGTTTTTGTAGGGGGGGGGGGGGGGGGGGGTTCATGGAAACGGTGCGTCGTTCACTTGTTGGAGGATTACAAAAATTGTTTGGTTTCAAACAGGCAGGCTGATTATTTATTTATTTTTGCAACTTTCTTGCAGGTTCGAGAAGAAATACTAGTAGAAAAAAACATGATTACAAGGTCATGCACACTCTAATCCCACAAGATTTTTTCCCACCGAAGTTTGCTTAACTGCGCTATATATTTGAGGCAGAGAATAATATAATAAAATGACTGTATGCATCGAGGTCATCCTTCATTTCCAAAAAATGAGAAAGATTTGAGGCAGCGCAAACCCAGTGAAAAGTGCTCGAAGAAGTGCTTAGGAATATAAACATCATTTTTTCTTAAGCAGCTGCTAAACACATATTTATAGATCACAAATGCTTAGTTTGACACATTTTCTAAAAACGGCTCAATTTGACAGTGTTATAGAAATAAACGCTAGTGTTTAAAACATCAGTTTTCTTTTTTCTAAGCACCTACACGCTTAGGATTGAGGGACAGAAGGAGCTACAGGCCAACAAGGAATAGAAGAAGCTGTTCCACTCGGAGCTCTTTTTTTTTAAAAAAAAGCTTAACTCACATTTCAGGAGCGGATGCTGCTCGAGCTAAAGATATGCCCCCAACCCTTGAACAGCTCTCACTTGCCTTGGCCGGTAGCTTGAAATAAACGCTAATGTTTAAAACATCAGTTTTCTTTTTTCTAAGCACCTACACGCTTTGTATTGTGGTCTGTGCATGACCTAATAGGCTCGGTTAAAATTTCATGACCCAAATATTGCACACAGAAAAAAAAACTTCTAATTGTATTTAATGCCTAGGTCAATTTCCTAAGTATGCAATATGAATTTAATGAAAAGTAACTACAGCTTGGTAAAGAGTACAAAGCTGCATTTTTCATAACTTAGACATAACAAAAATAAATAAATCTTTGCGCTCATTTGAAGTTCTTAATTCTAAAAAAGTCTTCAGAATGTTTTAAACGCACAACTTGCCCGCACTAACACACAGGAAATCGCTATGTTCGAAGCAAGCGATGTCTAGTAGAGGCACATAATCAGTTTGTCTAGCCAAATCTGTTACTAATATGCAAGACAACATTACATCATCTGGGAACATGTCAATGCTGGCGCCTATATACAAGAATTCAGCCGTCACATAGTTCTTGTGGTACCAATTACGATTTGGTAGACACATCATGCAATCCTCAAGCGCGTGCGTGGAAAGCTCTTCATCAGGCAGAATCCAAGAAGACTGCATGAAAAGTAGAATTGCATCTTTGTAAGGAAGAGCCTTCTCTACTAATCATAACGCAAATCTAATTTGGCATTAACATCCAGCTTGTAAGTACACTTTGCTAACCTGATTTAGTGTCGGTAATTTTTATCGTAGAATGGATTTTCACCCCATGAATCTCTCTCAGCCTTGCCCATCTTTTCAGCTTCCGCCTCCTGCAAGATTGACCGCCTCGTGCTCCTAAACTTTGAAGGCTTTGTACTTGTAGACTGAAAAGAGTAGATAAATTAATTGCACTAGCTAGAAGGAAGATAAAACATATAGAGGGGAAGTACAATTTATGTAAGTGTAGCAATTGAACTATCAGCACGCTGGTGCAAGAAAACCTGCAAGTCAATGCTATACAATGCAAGCATTCAAAAGAGTGAGTTAATCAGCTAGTTATGTTGCTTCACTTACAGTAAAAATGGCATGATTCATAAACCAGTAAAAATGACGTCACAGTACTACGCAGACTAGCATGAAAGAAGGACAAATATCACATAAATGACATAAGCAGGAATATAGAAACACTCCAATAGATAAACATATGATACTAAAGTAATGCATTTGCAAGTATTTTAGCCGACAACAGGAATACCTTGCTAATTAGCTTCTCAAACGCTTCCGGTCCATTTAGTTCAATATATTTCTCAGCGGCTGAGAGTACGTCATCAGATTTACTCAACTTCTCCTTCCTTGGGACGTACCAGATGTTGACTATTTGGCGATTCACAAACATTGGCCGTGCAAAATGCTCGTAAACATAAGCAGCACCATTGAAGCAAGGAAAGACTAGCCAGCAGTTGAAGAACAGTTTTCCATAGGGCCAGAATGGAAGCCTTAAAAAAAACAATGTTAAGAAGGTAAGAGGAATATTTAATCTAGTATATTAAGAAACTCCAGCTTGCAGAGGTAAGAGGAAATTTTAACCAAAGCCGTCCAATGATCAAGGGTAATTCTGGTTACAGGATTTTTTTTTACTTATGCAAGTTATTTCTGATGCGTTGAAAACGAAATGTTTTGTCTTTTAATGTAAAAAACACACCTATGTTTCTTCGTTCATACCATAAGAATGGATTACAAATTATACTACATACACAATGATCGATATACTCCCTCCTTCCATCTATATAGGGCCTAATGCGTTTTTCGAGGTTAACTTTGACCAAATGTTAGAGCAATAATACTCCCTCCATTCCCTTATACAAGGCCACAACCAAAATTACATTTTGCATCAATACAAGGCCACCAACAATAACCGAGGCAAAAAATAATGAAGTTTCTTCGTACTAGCAACTATCTAATACTTACATGCATGTAGTCATAATGACACTTAGCTACTTACTTCCCATTCATTCGTTGCATGCTTGTGGCGTATTAATGATCCCGATTAACAAAAAGAAAAGTTGACTTGAAAAGCAGTCATTAAGTTTTATCTTGGTACCTGTAATATGAGTTTGTGGCCTTGTATAAGGGAATGGAGGGAGTATATGACATGCAACTTACACAAAGCATATCGTCAAATTCGTATGTGAAAGGAGCTTTCAATGATATAATTTTCACATTATGCATGCCATGTACTATAGTCAAAATCTTGTCAATAGAATGGAAGCCTTCAAAAAACAATGTCAATAGTCAAAGACGTTCTTAAAAATGCATTAGGCCCTATATAGATGGAAGGAGGGAGTAGCAAAATTTCAGTTTCAAGTTGTTAATATTTGTTGGCGAGGACATTCTTATTCTTCTGTGCCATACATGTAGATCATGAATTGAATCAAAGATGCAAAGTAGCACTAGCACGTGCAACATCCGTCCAGGTTGTATTTTGAACTTGAAGCATAGCAGTAGCACATCTGGCCCATTTTATCGACAATGGATAGCATTCTGTTCTTATACTACCTACCTAAGTGCTTTCAAAGTTCCGTAAGTATCAAATGGTTGTGTTAGTGATGCCATGTAAACTAAAGTAAATAGTATGCACTGGAGACACTAGCAAGGAAACGAAAACTAATATAGAATTAATACAACAAATTACCTCCTTATTTCCTTATTAACCATGGTGCTTTAGTTATGTATCGTTTCCCTCCAGACTTATATTGAGTGCAAAGTCTACGACAACCTTACGAGGTAATAGTAGGTATGAACCATTAGGTTACATAGGATTAACGGCTCATACTAGTTTGATTGCAGTCTTATAATTTCTCTCTCAGGAAAGCATATCTGAACATCAATTCGCCTTGTAATAGGATTGATGACTCATATTAGTTTGACTCTAGTAAAGGGCAGCCCGGTGCACGTAGCTCCCGCTTGCGCAGGGTTCGGGGAAGGGTCCGACCACTTTGGGTCTTTTGTCGCAGTCTTTCCCTACATTTCTGCAAGAGACTGTTTCCAGGACTCGAACCCATGACCTCATGGCCACAAGGCAACAGCTTTACTGCTGCACCAAGGCTCCCCTTCCGTTAGTTTGATTGCAGTCTTATAAAAGAAGACATTATTGCAGTCCTATAATTTCTCTCTTATGAAAAGATATGTGATCATCTATCCGCCTCTTGGTGCATCAAATAGTTATATTCAGGTATCTCCAATGATTTTAGCAACAAATAATGAATAACACAAAAAAACCAAGAAAAGCATAAAAGGGAGCACATTGAATCAGGGCCAATTCTTCTCTTCATCTTTTAGTGTTACAGCTTTCACTACTGGAAAGTAGAAATTATGAGGAGTGCCACCAACACTGAACATTTTGGGGTATTTAAGGTCTAAAATTCTAAAATATAGTGTATCTGAAGAGCCAGAAAAGTGATGTTTACCATTCAAGTATCGGAGCAAAAGTGAGCTCAAACAAAGTGATAAACGAGTACAGCACCCAGTAAGTAAGCCATTGCTGATCATCTACTTGAGATTTTGTTTCAATTGCTCTCACAGAAGCATATCTGCAAACAGTGTTAACAGAGAAAATGTGGAAATTACAACAGTGGAAATCAGTACCAAGATGAAAAGAGGTAAGTGAATCATGAAACTGAGGATAATGGTAATACTTACAGAGGATAAGCAAGCGAAACTAGTGGCCTGCAAAGAGGAACCAAGATTAAATTGGAACTAAAAGCACTTAGGTATAGCATTTAGAATCCCTAAAAAAAGTATAGTATTTAGAAAAATATCCTAGTCCTGAAGCTAAAGGCATCACACAGACATAGAGCCAGCTATGTCTCTCGGAGAATACATGATAAGACGGCATTATCATTTTTAAGATGAAATATGTTTATTCTTAACAGTTAACCCCATTGTCTGTACTGACATGACAACAATGCAGACAAGCTACTGCACCAACAAAATGTATTTAGCTCCGCAAGATTGTAGCAGCACATGACAGCAGATCCAGTAGTTAAATTGAGCAGAGTTTGTATAACACCGAATTCAAGTTATATCCTGAACACCAATCACTCTCTTCAAATAGACCCGCAGCATTGCTTCCTCCTCTAGGCACGGCTACATTTGCACTGGAGATATAAACGTGTCCCGGACAGAGGAATCGGTATATCTGTCCTTAACTTCCTATTATCCCCACAGCACTGGGGCATACAGATCAGCAAGACGAGCATTAAGTTGCGCAACACAAACTGCTGTCAGCAGTCAGCACCACGTGGTTGGTAATCTCTGTGGAAGCATCAAGCATACAGCTAGTCCAAGATGCAAACATAAACAAGTACTCCACTTGATGCTCTCAAAGAAAGCATCAAGATATCACGCAGAAAACCCCAACTTTGAAGCTAGGGCTTTGAAGTAGCATATTTTCCGTTGCCACTCTCAGAGAAGGAACCAATATAAGGACACGACAAAAAAAATCCTAACTTTGACACTAGGGCTTTGAAGTACAGTCGGATTATTTTTTTCGACCGACACTCTCAGAGACAGCATCAATATAAGGAAACAGGAAAAGAAATCCTAACTTTGACACTAGGGCTTTGAAGCAGGGCATTTACATTTTCTTCCGCCAGCAAGATCCACATGACCCACACGCATTTGCTCACCCTTACCCCGGGACAGCACCTACGAATCGACCGCTCCAAGATTCTCGCACATCTTCGCCACAAAACCCAAGCCCCAAGCGCAGCCTACCAGGCTAACGACATGAACGGCAGATCCATGACATGAGGAAACCGCAGCAACGATGAATCCCCCCAAACTAATCGACCAGTGAACCAATCGCCGGGCGAGGATGCAGCCTTGAACCAGAGCAAGAAAGGGGGAGGGGAAGGGAAGGGGGAGGAGCCCGTACCCGGCGAGGACGTCGAAGTTCTTGGCCAGCACCTTGAGGAAAGATCCGGACCCCATCCCTCTCGCACTCCCCTCCTCCTACCCCTGCTGCTTCCTCGACTCCACTCGCTCCCCCCTCCTGGGTTCCGCAGTACTAGCACCTACTACTACCCTAGTGCGGCGCCGTCGGGGCGTGCGCACAGTAGTGGGAGCAGATTCCTCTTCTTTGCGAGCCGTTGGTGTTTGGTGCACGCGCTTTCTTCTTTTTCACTCGTCTTTTCTCTGGTTTACTTTCTCGCTCTCGTTTTCTTTTCTTTATTATATACGCGAGATACTCTTCGGCATCTTTTCTGAGACGTTTCTCGCTCCTTGCGTATGGCCGACCGCCCTGTGCCGGGACGCCGACGGCTCTTGGGTAGCGGCCACCGCAGAAGGTTCTAGAGTACTTCCATCGTTCACTGGCTGGTAAGGTGGGCTCATTCAGTTTGGCCCATCAATGAAAATGTGTGGATTTCAGTGCAGTTTTGGCCCGTTAAGTCTTGTGAAAGCATAACATATCTAAAGGCCATCGGTTGCAGAAGATCTTAATCTGCATAATATCATAGTTGCATCTGATAGGCAAGAAGTGGTTAACGATATCAATAGGGGGACGAGGGGCCCCAATGCTGGTATAGTGCATGAAATAATAGGTCGTAAGAATAGTTTTCAGTTATGTAATTTCATTCATAAGCGTAGAACTACAACTATGAGGCTCATAAACTTGCCAAGTTCTTTTGTAACCTAGATTCAGGTAGACATGTGTGGTTGGGGAATCCTCATGACCCAACAGTTGTACCTACGAACGTTGCTTTGGAATAATAAAGTTTGGTGAGTTTTTCTCAAAAAAAAAATCTAAAGGCCATCGGAATTTTTACTTTTCTATCTAGCTAGGATTACTTTTCTGGCAAACCCAACGCTGGTTAAGGGCGATTTTCCTAACCAGTGGGGCTGGCCCATTTATCTGTTTTAATCTGTAGGTTTTTTTTCTTCGGTTTCCGAAAACGCAAAAGAAGTGCGTGCAGTGTGAGTCGAACCGGCGACCTCCTGTTTTTGAGGTGCAATGCACTAATCACCCCGCCACACAACCTCATCTGATATTGTTCATATTTCTCTTTTTTTATTAATTCTACTTTTTCTTTCCTTTTTCCTTTTTCTTCTTCCTGGTTCGATGAACTTTTTGGCGAAATTAATGAGCCTTTTTCAAAAAGTTGTTGAATTGTTTTTCAAATTTTGATGTTTTTTTTTCAAATTTGATGAACCTTTTTCATATTTGATGAACTTTTTTCAAATCAATGAACTTTTTCTCAAAATCGTTGATTTATGTTTCAAATTTGATGAATTTTTTTCTAATTCAATTAACTTTTTCTCAAAATAGTTGACTTTTGTTTCAAATTTGATGAACTTTTTACAAATTTGATGATTTTTTTTCAAATTTGATGAATTATTTTTAAATTGACAAACTTTTTCCATTTTTGTGAACTTTTTTTAATTGATACAAACCTTTCTCAAATTTTGATTTTCTTTCAATACGTGGTTTTTGTGAATGTTTTTTCAAATTTATGTTTTTTTATTCAAATAATTTATAGCTGGTATATAATACTACTATATGTTTAATGTTTGTACTAAAAAGAAAGGTCAAATAGTGTTGTTTCCTCTAATAAACAACAAAGTGAGTTTGTCCTAGTGGTTAACATGTCTGGCATTCAAATTGGCGGCCAGAGTTTGATTCCTAATCCAGCCGAATAAACTTGGAGTTTTTTCCTTCGCGTTTTGCCTTTCACCAGTTTGCTACATCACTACTAGAAAAAGAGCTATAGCTAATATGAACATTAATGATGCACCATGTATGTGGTGTGCCACTGCTATATAGAGTGACGCACCAGATACAAGTGCGCCATTAGTGTCCTCATTACTAATGACGCACCAGACACACGGTGCGCCATTACTAGCAAATTTTTTTTCAAAACTATTAATGGCGCACCAGGGCACAGTGTGCCATTACTAGTTTTAACTAAACTAGTAGTGGTGCACCACACTCTCCGTGCGCCACTACTAACAATTTTCTTTTCAAAACTAGTAATGGCGCACATTTGTGAAGTGCGTCATTACTAGTTCAAACTAGTAATGGCGCACTACAATCACGGTGCGCCAATACTAACAATTATATATTTTTTTACAAAACTAGTAATGGCGCATCCCTAACTGGTGCGCCATTAGTAACCATGGCGCATTTTTAGGTGGTGTGCCATTAGTAACTTGAGATCAGCTAGATATTTTGGACAGCCACCTACCACACTCATTTTCCCCACTTCATTCTCTCCACCTCGTCCTCCAAGCTTGTCTCAGCTGCCTCCTCCTCCTCATCTCATTTGCACCATAGATTCACTCAAATTAAGTGGTTAAATTACATTTTTTTGATAGGTAAGTAAGGGGAAAGCTTTCTTTATGTTGTAGATCTACTTTTTTCTCCCTCCAACAACGTGCACATGCACTTTTTATGGCCTACCTAGATCTACGTATGTTTGTGGTGTTGCATATGTTTGTGTTTGCAGGTACCGGTATTTGAAATGCGATAGTTGCCAATATTTTGCCGGAATGTTGATTCATTTTCGTTTCGGCGAGAATTTGGCACGATGCATTCTTTTGATCCTATTTTTAGGCAAAGTCATGCCAAATTTTTTCTTGGTTCTAAAATATTGTTTTGCTCTACCCTGCCGGCGACCATGGTCTGCACGATGACCGAAGACATCGTGAATAGGTTTTTGAGCTCCGCGAAGGCCGAGATGCTTCAAAAGAACGAGACGGAGATAAAATGTCCGTGTCGAAAAATGCAAGCTGAAGAGCCTTATTGCGGACCCAGATTCCGGACAGGTGCGGGACCACCTGCTCTTGCGTGGTTTCATGGATGGCTATCGGTGGCAAGGTGATGAAGATGACTATGAAGTCGTCCATGGGGCCGGGCAAGAAATGAGGAAGGGCGGGCGAGAAGACGAAGAATCTCCAGGACATGATCACGACGGTGATGCTGTACATAGTCATCATGTAGAAGATGCCAGACATGATGATGAGGAAGATCAAGACGAAGGGCATGATCATGAAGATGAAGATGCCGGAGCAGACGACGATGGACTATCGATGGGCTGGGTGCAGGACCCTCATATTCAAGAGCTGCTTCTCAAGCAGACGGATAACGCAAGAGCTGCAGCCCGAGAGAAAGCCAAGCTGGATCAACTGGAGATAGACGTGATTACTCCATTGTATGAAGGATGCAGGCCCGAGGATACCCGCCTGAAAGTAACGCTCATGGCTCTAGAGATGAAGGTAAACACAAAATGATCGACGCATGCTTCGACGAGAACATGTCGTTCTGGCACGAACGTCTTCCCAAGGGGAACAAGTGCCCGACCAGTTTCGAGGAGGCGAAGAAAATTGTGTGTCCTCTGGATTTACCGCACGTGAAATACCATGTGTGCATGAACAATTGCATCATTTATTGGGACAAGCACGCGGAGTCTACCATATATCCGGTGTGCGGCGTCACTCGATACAAGAAGAGGAAGAAAGCTCCTCGAAAAGTGGTGTGGTACTTTCCGATCACTCCTCGTGTGCAGCGGTATTTCACGGACCCTAAGCTAGCAAAGCTCCTGCATTGGCACGGGGATAGGGAGGAGAAGAAGCGAGAAGATGACGGAAATGATCCGGAGATAAATAAAAAAGACAAGATGCTGAGTCACCCTAAGGATGCGAGCCAGTGGCAAGCGTTGAACTTTGAACACCCAAAATTTGGGGCCGATCCAAGGAACATCGTGCTGGGCGCGAGCATCGATGGAGTCAATCTGTTTGGCTGCCAGAGAAGCACACATAGCACCTGGCTTGTGTTTGTGTGGATGTACAACCTTCCCCCCTGGTTGTGCATGAAGAGGAAGTACATTCACGCGAGTATGCTAATTGAAGGGCCGAAACAACCAGGGAACGACATCAATCTGTATCTGGGGCTGCTGAAAGAGGAGCTAGACACCCTGTGGAAAACACCAGCCAATACGTGGGACGCCGTAGAGAAAAAATATTTCCTTATGAGAGCCGCACTGCTCACGACGGTGCACGAGTATCTCGGTTACGAATATCTCGCGGGGCTGGTGGTCCACGGATTTTCTGGATGCATCAGGTGCATGGATGACACAACATATCGCCAGCTAGATAGAGATCCCGGGTCTTCGAAAACCGTGTTCATGGGACATCGAAGGTGGCTTTGCGACAATGACCCATGGAGAAAACGCAAGGATCTGTTAGATGGTGAAACCGAACCCCGAAGATGCCCGCGTACGAGGAGCGGCGAGGAAATAGACGAACTGTTGAAAAATTGGAAAGATTGCCCACTGCCGGGAAAGAAGCAAAAGGAGCCAGAGCCGGGAAAGAAGCGAAAGGCGCCAGAGCCACTGCTGAAGGTATGGAAAACGAGGTCTGTTTTCTCGGACTTGCCGTACTGGAAGATCCACCGTGTGCCTCACAGCCTTGATGTCATGCATATCACGAAGAACGTGTGCGAGAGTCTGCTTGGTACCCTGCTCAACATGCCAGAGAGGACCAAAGATGGGCCGAAAGCATGGGCAGACTTGAAATCAATGGGCATCAGGGAGGAGCTTCACGCTAATGATGATGATGATGAGGCTGTTGGAAATATGCCCTAGGGGAAATAATAAATTAAATAATAAATTAGTTATTATTATATTTCCTTGTTCATGATAATCGTTTATTATCCATGCTATAATTGTATTGATAGGAAACTCAGATACATGTGTGGATACATAGACAACACCATGTCCCTAGTAAGCCTCTAGTTGACTAGCTCGTTGATCAATAGATGGTTACGGTTTCCTGACCATGGACATTGGATGTCGTTGATAACGGGATCACATCATTAGGAGAATGATGTGATGGACAAGACCCAATCCTAAGCATAGCACAGATCGTGTAGTTCGTTGCTAAGCTTTTCTAATGTCAAGTATCATTTCCTTAGACCATGAGATTGTGCAACTCCCGGATACCGTAGGAATGCTTTGGGTGTATCAAACGTCACAACGTAACTGGGTGACTATAAAGGTGCACTACAGGTATCTCCGAAAGTGTCTGTTGGGTTGGCACGAATCGAGACTGGGATTTGTCACTCCGTGTAACGGAGAGGTATCTCTGGGCCCACTCGGTAGGACATCATCATATGCGCAATGTGACCAAGGAGTTGATCACGGGATGATGTGTTACGGAACGAGTAAAGAGACTTGCCGGTAACGAGATTGAACAGGTATTGGATACCGACGATCGAATCTCGGGCAAGTAACATACCTAGACAAAGGGAATTGTATACGGGATTGATTAAGTCCTTGACATCGTGGTTCATCCGATGAGATCATCGTGGAACATGTGGGAGCCATCATGGGTATCCAGATCCCGCTGTTGGTTATTGACCGGAGAACGTCTCGGTCATGTCTGCATGTCTCCCGAACCCGTAGGGTCTACACACTTAAGGTTCGGTGACGCTAGGGTTGTAGAGATATTAGTATGCGGTAACCCGAAAGTTGTTCGGAGTCCCGGATGAGATCCCGGACGTCACGAGGAGTTCCGGAATGGTCCGGAGGTAAAGATTTATATATAGGAAGTACTGTTTCGGCCATCGGGACAAGTTTCGGGGTCATCGGTATTGTACCGGGACCACCGGAAGGGTCCCGGGGGTCCACCGGGTGGGGCCACCTGCCCCGGGGGGCCACATGGGCTGTAGGGGGTGTGCCTTGGCCTATATGGGCCAAGGGCACCAGCCCCAAGAGGCCCATGCGCCAAGAGATGAAAAGGGAGAGTCCTAAAGGGGGAAGGCACCTCCGAGGTGCCTTGGGGAGGATGGACTCCTCCCCACCCTTGGCCGCACCCTTCCTTGGAGGAAGGGGCAAGGGCTGCGCCTCCCCCTCTCCCTTGGCCCTATATATAGTGGGGAAAAGGGAGCAACCAATCTAAGGCCTGGCGCCTCCCTCTCCCTCCCGTGACACATCTCCCTCCTCCCGCAGCGCTTAGCGAAGCCCTGTTGGAATCCCGCTACTTCCACCACCACGCCATTGTGCTGCTGGATCTCCATCAACCTCTCCTCCCCCCCTTGCTGGATCAATTGCTGGATCAAGGCATGGGAGACGTCTCCGTTCCGTACGTGTGTTGAACGCGGAGGTGCCGTCCGTTCGGCGCTAGGATCATCGGTGATTTGAATCACGACGAGTACGACTCCATCAACCCCGTTCTCTTGAACGCTTCCGCGCGCGATCTACAAGGGTATGTAGATGCACTCTCCTTCACCTCGTTGCTGGTTTCTCCATAGATAGATCTTGGTGATACGTAGGAAAATTTTGAATTTATGCTACGTTCCCTAACAGTGGCATCATGAGCTAGGTCTATTGCGTAGATTCTATGCACGAGTAGAACACAAAGTAGTTGTGGGCGTTGATTTTGTTCAATATGCTTGCCGTTAATAGTCTTATCTTGATTTGGCGGCATCGTGGGATGAAGCGTCCCGAACCAACCTTACACGTACTCTTACGTGAGACCGGTTCCACCGACAAACATGCACTAGTTGCATAAGGTGGCTAGCGGGTGTCTGTCTCTCCTACTTTAGTCGGATCGGATTCGATGAAAAGGGTCCTTATGAAGGGTAAATAGCAATTGGCATATCACGTTGTGGTTTTGCGTAGGTAAGAAACGTTCTTGCTAGAAACCCATAGCAGCCACGTAAAACATGCAAACAACAATTAGAGGACGTCTAACTTGTTTTTGCAGGGTATGCTATGTTATGTGATATGGCCAAAAGAATGTGATGAATGATATATGTAATGTA
Source organism: Triticum urartu (assembly GCF_003073215.2). NCBI lineage: Eukaryota > Viridiplantae > Streptophyta > Magnoliopsida > Poales > Poaceae > Triticum > Triticum urartu. The sequence goes on along the minus strand of NC_053028.1, from coordinate 138,065,771 downwards.
TGAGATTGATCATGTTCTTGTAATAGATGATCATGGAGCCCCAAGATGGAGATCAAAGGAGCTACATGATATTGGCCATATCATGTCACTATTTGATTGCATATGATGTTTATCATGTTATGCATCTTGTTTACTTAGTACGACGGTAGTAAATAAGATGATCCCTCATTAAAATTTCAAGAAGTGTTCTCCCCTAACTGTGCACCGTTGCTACAGTTCGTCGCTTCGAAGCATCACGTGTTAATCGGGTGTGATAGATCCTTTCGTTCACATACAACGGGTGTAAGCAAGATTTACACATGCAAAAACACTTAGGGTTAACTTGACGAGCCTAGCATGTGAAGACATGGCCTCGGAACACAGAGACCGAAAGGTCGAGCATGAGTCGTATAGAAGATACGATCAACATGAAGATGTTCACCGATGTTGACTAGTCCGTCTCACGTGTTAATCGGACACGGCCTAGCTCACTCGGATCATGTAATCACTTAGATGACTAGAGGGATGTCTATCTGAGTGGGAGTTCATAAGATGAACTTAATTATCCTGAACATAGTCAAAAGGATTTTGCAAATTATGTCATATCTCACGCTTTAGTTCTACTGTTTAATTATGTTCCTAGAGAAAATTTAGTTGAAAGTTGATAGTAGCAATTATGCGGACTAGGTCCGTAAACTGAGGATTGTCCTCATTGCTTCTTAGAAGGCTTATGTCCTTAATGCACCGCTCAGTGTGCTAAACCTTGAACGTTGTGTGTGGATGTTGCGAACATCTGACATACACGTTTTGATAACTACATGATAGTTCAGTTAAACGGTTTAGAGTTGAGGCACCAAAGACGTTTTTGAAACGTCACGAAACATATGAGATGTTTTGAGGGCTGAAATTGGGATTTCAAGCTCGTGCCCACGTCAAGAGGTATAAGACCTCCGACGATTTTCTTAGCCTACATACTAAGGGAGAAAAGCTCAATTGTTGAGCTTGTGCTCAGATTGTCTTAGTACAACAATCGCTTGAATCAAGTGGGAGTTGATCTTCCAGATGAAATAGTGATGGTTCTCCGAAGTCATTACCACCAAGCTGCTAGAGCTTCGTGATGAACTATGATATATCAGGGACATATATGATGATCCTTGAGATATTCGCGATGTTTGACACCACAAAAGTAGAAATCAAGAAGGAGCATCAATCGTTGATGGTTGGTGAAACCACTAGTTTCAAGAAGGGCAAGGGAACAAAGGGATACTTCATGAAATGGCAATTCAGCTGCTACTCTAGTGAAGAAACCCAAGGTTGAACCCAAACCCGAGACTAAGTGCTTCTGTAATAAGGGGAACAACCACTGGAGCAGAATTACCCTAGATACTTGGTAGATTAGAAGGCTGGCAAGGTCGATAGAAGTATATTGGATATACATTATGTTAATGTGTACTTTACTAGTACTCCTAGTAGCACCAGGGTATTAGATACCGGTTCGGTTGCTAAGTGTTAGTAACTCGAAATAAAAGCTACGGAATAAACGGAGACTAGCTAAAGGTGAGCTAATGATATGTGTTGGAAGTGTTTCCAATGTTGATATGATAAAGCATCGCACGCTCCCTCTACCATCGAGATTGGTGTTAAACCTAAATAATTGTTATTTGGTGTTTGCGTTGAGCATAGACATGATTGGATTATGTCTACCGCAATACGGTTATTCATTTAAGGAGAATAATGGTTACTCTGTTTATTTGAGTAATACCTTCAATGGTCTTGCACCTATACTGAATGGTTTATTGAATCTCGATCGTAGTGATACACATGTTCATGCCAAAAGATAGTAATGATAGTACCACCTACTTGTGGCACTGCCACGTAAGTCATATCGGTATAAAATGCATGAAGAAGCTCCATGTTGATGGATCTTTGGGCTCACTCATTTTTGAAAAGTTTGAGACATGCGAACCATGTCTATTGGTGTATGTACATGAAGAAACTCCATGCAAATGGACCATTTTGTACTCGCTTGATTTTGAATCACTTGAGACATGCAAATCATGCCACATGGGCAAGATGACTGAAAGCCTCGGTTTCAGTAAAATGGAACAAGAAAGCAACTTGTTGGAAGTAATACATTTTTGATGTGTGCAGTCCAATGAGTGCTGAGGCATGTAGTGGATATCGTTATGTTCTTACTTCACAGATGATTTGAGTAGATGTTGAGTATATTTACTTGATGAATCATGAGTCTGAATTATTGAAAGTTTCAAATAATTTCAGTGTGAAGTTGAAAGATCGTCGTGACAAGAGGATAAAAGATCTATGATATGATCATAGAGATGAATATCTGAATTACGAGTTTGGCACAAAATTAAGACATTGTGGAAATCGTTTCACAACTAATACAGCCTGGAACACCATAGTGTGATGGTGTGTCCGAACATCATAACTGCACCCTATTGGATATGATGCATACCATGATGTCTCTTATCGAATTACCACAATAGTTTATGGGTTAGGCATTAGAGACAACCACATTCACTTTAAATAGGGCACCACGTAATTCCAATGAGATGACACCGTATGAACTATGGTTTAGAGAAACCTAAGCTGTCATTTCTTAGAAGTTTGGGGCTGCGATGCTTATGTGAAAAAGTTTCAGGCTGATAAGCTCGAACCCAAAGCGGATAAATGCATCTTCATAGGACACCCAAAACAGTTGGGTATACCTCCTGTCTCAGATTCGAAAGCAATAAGGGATTGTTTCTAGAATCGGGTCCTTTCTCGAGGAAAAGTTTCTCTCGAAAGAATTGAGTGGGAGGATGGTGGAGACCTGATGAGGTTATTGAACCGTCTCTTCAACTAGTGTGTGGCAGGGCACAGGAAGTTGTTCCTGTGGCACCTACACCAATTGAAGTGGAAGCTTATGATAGTGATCATGAAACTTCAGATCAAGTCACTAACAAACCTCGTGGGATGACAAGGATGCGTACTACTTCAGAGTGTTACGTAGTCCTGTCTTGGAAGTCATGTTGCTAGACAACAATGAACCTACGAGCTATGGAGAAGTGATGGTGGGCCCGGATTCCGATAAATGGCTCGAGGCCATATAATCCGAGAGAGGATCCATGTATGAAAACAAAGTGTAGACTTTGGAGAAACTACTTGATGGTCGTAAGGCTGTTAGGTACATATGGATTTTAAAAGGAAGACGGACAATGATGGTAAATGTCACCATTAAGAAAGCTCGACTTGTCGTTAAGATGTTTTCCGACAAGTTCAAGGAGTTGACTACGATGAGACTTTCTCACTCGTAGCGATGCTAAGAGTCTGTTGGAATTATATTAGCAGTCACTGCATTATTTATGAAATCTTGCAGATAGGATGTCAAAACATTGTTTCCTCGACGTTTTTCTTGAGGAAAGGTTGTATGTGATACAACCAGATGTTTTTGTCAATCCTAAAAGATGCTAATAAGTATGCAAGGCCCCAGCAATCCTTCTGAGGACTGGAGTAAGCATCTCGGAGTTGGAATGTATGCTTTGATGAGATGATCAAAGATTTTGGTGTATACAAAGTTTATGAGAAACTTGTATTTCCAAAGAAGTGAGTGGGAGCACTATAGAATTTCTGATGAGTATATGTTGTTGACATATTGTTGATCAGAAATGACATAGAATTTCTAGAAAGCATATAGGGTTATTTGGAAAGTGTTTTTCAATGGAAAGCCTGGATTAAGCTACTTGAACATTGAGCATCAAGATCTATAAGGATAGATCAAAACGCTTAATAGTACTTTCAAATGAGCACATACCTTGACATGATCTTGAAGGTGTTCAAGATGGATCAGTCAAAGAAGGAGTTCTTGCCTGAGTTGTAAGGTATGAAGTTAAGACTTAAAGCTCGACCACGGTAGAATAGAGAGAAAGGACGAAGGTCGTCCCCTATGCTTAAGACGTAGGCTCTACAGTATGCTATGCTGTGTACCGCACCTGAAGTGTGCCTTGCCATGAGTCAGTCGAGGGGTACAAGAGTGATCCAAGAATGGATCACAGGACAGCGGTCAAAGTTATCCTTAGTAATTAGTGGACTAAGGAATTTTCTCAATTATGGAGGTGGTAAAAGAGTTCGTCGTAAAGGGTTACGTCGATGCAAGCTTAACACCTATCCGGATAGCTCTGAGTAGAGATGCCGGATACGTATAATGGAGCAACAATTTGGAATAGCTCCAAGTAGAACAGTTATTTGGAATAGCTCCAAATAGAACGTGGTAGCTACATCTAGGAGATGACATAGAGATTTTTAAAGCACACACGGATCTAAAAGGTTCAGACCCGTTGACTAAAACCTCTCTCACAAGCAACATGATCAAACCCAGAACTCATTGCGTGTTGATCACATAGTGATGTGAACTAGATTATTGACTCTAGTAAACTCTTTGGATGTTGGTTACATGGCGATGTGACCTGTGAGTGTTAATCACATGGCGATGTGAACTAGATTATTGACTCTAGTGCAAGTGGGAGACTGTTGGAAATATGCCCTAGAGGCAATAATAAATTAGTTATTATTATATTTCCTTGTTCATGATAATCGTTTATTATCCATGCTATAATTGTATTGATAGGAAACTCACATACATGTGTGGATACATAGACAACACCATGTCCCTAGTAAGCCTCTAGTTGACTAGCTCGTTGATCAATAGATGGTTACAGTTTCCTAACCATGGACATTGGATGTCGTTGATAACGGGATCACATCATTAGGAGAATGATGTGATGGACAAGACCTAATCCTAAGCATAGCACTAGATCGTGTAGTTCATATGCTATAGCTTTTCTAAATGTCAAGTATCATTTCCTTAGACCATGAGATTGTGCAACTCCCGGATACCGTAGGAATGCTTTGGGTGTATCAAACGTCACAACGTAACTGGGTGGCTATAAAGGTGCATTACAGGTATCTCCGAAAGTGTCTGTTGGGTTGGCACGAATCGGGACTGGGATTTGTCACTCCGTGTAAACGGAGAGGTATCTCTGGGCCCACTCGGTAGGACATCATCATATGCGCAATGTGCCCAAGGAGTTGATCACGGGATGATGTGTTACGGAACGAGTAAAGAGACTTGCCGGTAACGAGATTGAACTAGGTATTGGATACCGACGATCGAATCTCGGGCAAGTAACATACCGCTAGACAAAGGGAATTGTATACGGGATTGATTAAGTCCTTGACATCGTGGTTCATCCGATGAGATCATCGTGGAACATGTGGGAGCCATCATGGGTATCCAGATCCCGCTGTTGGTTATTGACCGGAGAACGTCTCGGTCATGTCTGCATGTCTCCCGAACCCGTAGGGTCTACACACTTAAGGTTCGGTGACGCTAGGGTTGTAGAGATATTAGTATGCGGTAACCCGAATGTTGTTCGGAGTCCCGGGTGAGATCTCGGACGTCACGAGGAGTTCCGGAATGGTCCGGAGGTAAAGAATTATATATAGGAAGTGCTATTTCGGCCATCGGGACAAGTTTCGGGGTCATCGGTATTGTACCGGGACCACCGGAAGGGTCCCGGGGGTCCACCGGGTGGGGCCACCTGCCCCGGGGGGCCACATGGGCTGTAGGGGTTGTGCCTTGGCCTATATGGGCCAAGGGCACCAGCCCCAAGAGGCCCATGCGCCAAGAGATGGGAAAAAGGGGAGAGTCCTAAAAGGGGAAGGCACCTCCGAGGTGCCTTGGGGAGGATGGACTCCTCCCCACCCTTGGCCGCACCCTTCCTTGGAGGAAGGGGCAAGGGCTGCGCCTCCCCCTCTCCCTTGGCCCTATATATAGTGGGGAAAAAGGAGGAGCAAACCAATCTAAGGCCTGGCGCCTCCCTCTCCCTCCCGTGACACATCTCCCTCCTCCCGCAGCGCTTAGCGAAGCCCTGTTGGAATCCCGCTACTTCCACCACGCCGTCGTGCTGCTGGATCTCCATCAACCTCTCCCTCCTCCTTGCTGGATCAAGGCATGGGAGACGTCTCCGTTCCGTACGTGTGTTGAACGCGGAGGTGCCGTCCGTTCGGCGCTAGGATCATCGGTGATTTGAATCACGACGAGTACGACTCCATCAACCCCGTTCTCTTGAACGCTTCCGCGCGCGATCTACAAGGGTATGTAGATGCACTCTCCTTCACCTCGTTGCTGGTTTCTCCATAGATAGATCTTGGTGATACGTAGGAAAATTTTGAATTTATGCTACGTTCCCTAACAGAGGCGAAGCAGGACACGGAAAGTCGTCGCAAAGGCAAAAAGGCCAAGAAGACCGAAAATGACTACCCTCCCGTGTGCTTCACTCTAAGTCAGGAGGAGATCGAGCAGTTTTTCACCTGCCTCGTAGGAGTAAAACTTCCTTACGGTTACGCGGGGAAGATAAGCAGATACCTAGACTCAGCGAAGCAGAAGTTCAACGGGATGAAGTCTCACGACTGTCACGTGCTGATGACGCAGATACTTCCAGTTGCAATCCGTGGGATCATGGACGTGCACGTCCGTGAAACGCTATTTGGCCTATGCAACTTTTTCGACGTCATATCTCGGAAGTCAGTTGGCGTGAGGCAACTCAGAAGGCTACAGGAAGAGATCGTGGTGATACTATGCAAGCTTGAGATGTACTTCCTGCCCGCATTCTTCGATGTTATGGTGCATCTGCTGGTCAATATCATGGAGGATATCATCCAACTCGGGCCGACGTTCCTGCACAGCATGTTGCCGTTCGAAAGGATGAATGGTGTCATCAAAGGATACATTCGCAACATGTCACGTCCAGAGGGAAGCATAGCCAGGGGCTTTCTGACCGAAGAGTGCATCTCCTACTGCACGAATTATCTAGGCATCGAGAACCCCGTTGGTCTGCCCGTCAACAGGCACCTCGGCAGGCTCGCTAGATGGGGTCACCGTGATGGTCGCCGCGAAATGCATGTCGACTTCGAGGGTCGACTCGCCGACTTTGAAAGAGCAAACCTAGATGCGCTACAACACATAGACGTGGTCGATCCTTGGGTGGTAGAGCACAAAACCTTTATTGAGAAGACGTACAATGACCGAGGCCAACAGAGGACGGATGGAGATATAATCAAAGAGCACAACTCATGTTTCACGCGTTGGTTCAAGGAGAAGCTTCCATCGTACCCTTTACATGAGGATTCTTCCACGGAAGAAAAACTCATATTCGCCTTGTCATAGGGCGTTGAGCACAACCTGATGACTTATGAGGCGTACGATATCAACGGCTACACATTCTACACCGAGGACAAGGACATGAAGAGCGGTGGTTATCAGAACTCCGGGGTAACGATGGAATCCTACACCGGTAACGACAAGGACAGATACTACGGAAGGATCAAGGAGATATGGGAGCTGAGCTACGCTGGAGAGAAGGTCCCGATGTTCCGTCTCAGATGGGCCAAGAGCATCCTAAAAGAAGACCGGTATTTCAACACCATGGTTATACCCGAAGCCAAATCCAAGACCGCGGGCGCAAACGTCACCGCGAAAAATGAGCCATGGGTACTGGCTTCCCAAGTGGACCAATGCTTCTTCATTACCGACCCGTCAAAGCCCAGTCGTGTTGTCGTGAGGAGAGGCAAAAGGAAGATCATCGGAATGGATGGAGTCGCCAATGAGCAAGACTTCGACAAGTACGGTGACCCAAAGATGGAACATGACGACGATGATGAAGTGCCATACACCACAAGAAGAAGCAGGACCATGATACGTCTCCAACGTATCTATAATTTTTGATTGCTCGATGCTATATTATCTACTGTTTTGGACATTATTGGGTTTTATTATCCATTTTTATATTATTTTTGGGACTAACCTATTAACTAGAGGCCCAGCCTAGAATTGCTTTTTTTTGCCTATTTTAGGGTTTCGAAGAAAAGGAATATCAAACGGAGTCCAAGCGGAATGAAACCTTCAGGAACGTGATTTTTAGGAAGATTATGATCCGGGAGACTTGGACCCTACGTCAAGAAAAGAAACAGGAGGCCACGAGGTAGGGGGACGCGCCCACCCCCACCAGGCACGCCCTCCACCCTCGTGGGCCCCCTGTTGCTCCACCGACGTACTCCTTCCTCCTATATATATCCACGTACCCCCAAACGATCAGATACGGAGCCAAAACCCTAATTCCACCGCCGTAACTTTCTGTATCCACGAGGTAGGGGGAAAGTCTTGTTGAACTTGCTGTAAAAAACAGAAACTTTAGCGCTCACGAGAACTACTGCCATTTTTATTTGGATAGTGCTATTTAGTTAATTATTTCTGCAGATGATTAATAGATAAATACCTCACGTCCAGCAATTTATTTTAGAATTTTTGGGGTTCCAGATCTTACGCTAGCTACAGATTACTACAGACTGTTCTGTTTTTGACAGATTCTGTTTTTCGTGTGTTGTTTGCTTATTTTGATGAATCTATGGCCAGTAAAATAGTTTATAATCCATAGAGAAGTTGGAATACAGTAGATATAACACCCATATAACTAAATAATGAGTTCATTACAGTACCTTGAAGTGGTCTTTTTTTTCTTTCGCTAACGGAGCTCACGAGATTTTCTACTTTAAGTTTTGTGTTGTGAAGTTTTCAAGTTTTGGGTAAAGATTTGATGGATTATGGAACAAGGAGAGGCAAGATCCTAAGCTTGGGGATGCCCATGGCACCCCCAAGATAATCTAAGGACACCTAAAAGCCAAAGTTTGGGGATGCCCCGGAAGGCATCCCCTCTTTCGTCTACTTCTATCGGTAACTTTACTTGGAGCTATATTTTTATTCACCACATGATATGTGTTTTGCTTGGAGCGTATTTTATGATTTGAGTCTTTGCTTGTTAGTCTACTACAATCATCCTTGCTGTACACACCTTTTGAGAGAGCCATACATAATTTGGAATTTGATAGAATACTCTATGTGCTTCACTTATATCTTTTGAGCTTTATAGTTTTGCTCTAGTGCTTCACTTATATCTTTTAGAGCACGGTGGTGGATTTGTTTTATAGAAACTATTGATCTCTCATGCTTCACTTAGATTATTTTGATAGTCTTAAATAGCATGGTAATTTGCTTAAAATCCTAATATGCTTGGTACACAAGATTAATAATAAAACTTTCTTATGAGTGTGTTGGATACTATGATAAGTTTGATACTTGATAATTGTTTTGAGATATGGAGGTAATAATATCAAAGTAGTGCTAGTTGAGTAGTTGTGAAATTGAGAAATACTTGTGTTGAGGTTTGCAAGTCCCGTAGCATGCACGTATGGTAAACGTTATGCAACAAATTTGAAACATGAAGTGTTATTTGATTGTCTTCCTTATGAGTGGCGGTCGGGGACGAGCGATGGTCTTTTCCTACCAATCTACCCCCCAAGGAGAATGCGCGTAGTACCGAGGTTTTTGATGACTTGTAGACTTTTGCAATAAGTATGTGAGTTCTTTATGACTAATGTGAGTCCATGGATTATACGCACTCTCACCCATCCATCCTTGCTAGCCTCTTCGGTACCGTGCATTGCCCTTTCCCACATTGAGAGTTGGCGCAAACTTCGCCGGTGCATCCAAACCCCGTGATATGATACGCTCTTTCACACATAAACCTCCTTATATCTTCCTCAAAACAGCCACCATACCTACCTATTATGGCATTTCCATAGCCATTCCGAGATATATTGCCATGCAACTTTCCATCATTCCGTTCATCATGACACATTCATCATTGTCATATTGCTTAGCATGATCATGTAGTTGACATTGTATTTGTGGCAAAGCCACCGTTCATAATTCTTTCATACATGTCACTCTTGGTTCATTGCATATCCCGGTACACCACCGGAGGCATTCATATTGAGTCATCTTTGTTCTAGTATCGAGTTGTAATCATTGATTTGTAAATAAATAGAAGTGTGATGATCATCATTATTAGAGCATTGTCCCAAGTGAGGAAAAAAAAAAAGAGAAAGGCCATAAAAAAGAGAAGGCCCAAAAAAAGAAAGGCCATAAAAAAATAGAAGGCCCAAAAAATGAGAGAAAAAGAGAGAAGGGACAATGTTACTATCCTTTTACCACACTTGTGCTTCAAAGTAGCACCATGATCTTCATAGTAGAGAGTCTCTCATGTTACCACTTTCATATACTAGTGGGAATTTTTCATTATAGAACGTGGCTTGTATATTCCAACAATGGGCCTCCTCAAGTGCCCTAGGTCTTCGTGAGCAAGCAATTTGGATGCACACCCACTAGTTTCTTTTGTTGAGCTTTCATACATTTATAGCTCTAGTGCATCTGTTGCATGGCAATCCCTACTCCTTGCATTAACATCAATCGGTGGGCATCTCCATAGCCCATTGATTAGCCTCGTTGATGTGAGACTTTCTCCTTTTTTGTCTTCTCCACATAACCCCCCTCATTTATTCTATTCCACCCATAGTGCTATGTCCATGGCTCGCGCTCATATATTGCGTGAAAGTTTATAGGTTTGAGATTACTAAAATATGAAACTATTGCTTGGCTTGTCATCGGGGTTGTGCATGATGAGAGCATTCTTGTGTGACGAAAATGAAACATGACTAAACCATATGATTTTGTAGGGATGAACTTTCTTTGTCCATGTTATTTTGAGAGGACATAATTACTTAGTTAGTATGCTTGAAGTATTATCATTTTTATGTCAATACGAACTTTTGTCTTGAATCTTTCGGATCTGAATATTCATACCACAATTAAGAAGAATTACATTAAAATTATGCCAAGTAGCACTCCGCATCAAAAATTCTCTTTTTATCATTTACCTACTCGAGGACGAGCAGGAATTAAGCTTGGGGATGCTTGATACGTCTCCAACGTATCTATAATTTTTGATTGCTCCATGCTATATTATCTACTGTTTTAGACATTACTGGGCTTTATTATCCACTTTTATATTATTTTTGGGACTAAACTATTAACCGGAGGCCCAGCGCAGAACTGCTGTTTTTTGCCTGTTTTAGGGTTTCGAAGAAAAGGAATATCAAACGGAGTCCAAATGGAATGAAACCTTCGGAAATGTGATTTTCTCATCACATAAGATCCAGGAGACTTGAACCCTCCATCAAGAAAGCCACGAGGCGGCCACGAGGGTGGAGGGCGCCCCCCTAGGGTGCACCCCCTGCCTCGTGGGCCCCTCAAAGCTCCACCGACGTACTTCTTCCTCCTATATATATCCACGTACCCCCAAACGACCGGGGACTGTATCCATGAGATCCCATCTTGGGGCCTGTTCCGGAGCTCCACCGGAGGGGGCATCGATCACGGAGGGCTTCTACATCATCATCCAAGCCTCTCCGATGAAGGGTGAGTTGTTTACTTCAGACCTATGTGTCCATAGTTAGTAGCTAGATGGCTTCTTCTCTCTTTTTGGATCTCAATACAATGTTCTCCCCTCTCTTGTGGAGATCTATTCGATGTAATCTTCTTTTTGCGATGTGTTTGTTAAGACCGATGAATTGTGGGTTTATGATCAAGTCTATCTATGAATAATATTTGAATCTTCTCTGAATTCTTTTATGTATGATTGGTTATCTTTGCAAGTCTCTTCGAATTATCAGTTTGGTTTGGCCTACTAGATTGGTTGTTCTTGCCATGGGAGAAGTGCTTAGCTTTGGGTTCGATCTTGCGGTGTCCTTTCCCAGTGACAGAAGGGGCAACAGGGCACGTATTGTATCATTGCCATTGAGGATAACAAGATGGTTTTTTTTATCATATTGCATGAAACTATCCCTCTACATCATGTCATCTTGCTTAAGGCGTTACTCTGTTTTTAACTTAATACTCTAGATGCATGCTGGATAGCGGTCGATGAGTGGAGTAATAGTAGTAGATGCAGAATCGTTTCGGTCTACTTGTCTCGGACGTGATGCCTATATACATGATCATACCTAGATATTCTCATAACTATGCTCAATTCTGTCAATTGCTCAACAGTAATTTGTTCACCCACCGTAGAATACTTATGCTCTTGAGAGAAGCCACTAGTGAAACCTATGGCCCCCGGGTCTCTTTCTCATCATATCAATCTCCATCACTTTATTATTGCTTTGCTTTTACTTTGCTTTTACTTTTTACTTTGCATCTCTATACCAAAAATACCAAAAATATTATTTATCATCTCTATCAGATCTCACTTTCGTAAGTGACCGTGAAGGGATTGACAACCCCTAAGCGCGTTGGTTGCGTTGAGCTATTGTTTTTGTGTAGGTATGAGGGACTTGTGCGTGGCCTCCTACTGGATTGATACCTTGGTTCTCAAAAACTAAGGGAAATACTTATGCTACTTTGTTGCATCATCCTCTCCTCTTTAGGGAAATCCAACGCAGTGCTCAAGAGGTAGCAGCCACCACTGATGATGGCAGCGCACGCACAGATGGCAGCCAACCGAAGAGGCAACGGAAGGACCGGCGCCCGAACGTGCTCGGCACTGTCAAGGAGGAATTTACTGAAGTGTCCTCCGAGGGGCATCCAACGGCGCCCCCAGAAATAGTCAAGGGGTACGCGGGACAGCTCGGGTGCATTATCCGGAGCACCGTCTCGATCAACACCGAGAACCTAAGGCATCATGACCAAGGGAATTTGCGCAACCTCCTCTTCACGAAGCTGCACGAATGATACAAGTTCCCCGGGGACTTCGCAAACACACGCCTCTCAGGGAATAAAGTGAACAGTGCCGCCCTCACGAAGATGAGCACGGCCCTCGCTACTTGGAGAGCCTCGGTGAAGAGCATGATTGAAAAAGGTGATAGTTATGAGAAGATCAAGGAGAAAAATCCTTCGATCAACGAAAATGACTACCGGGAGTTCAAGATCAAGTGCGAGAGCAACGCATCTGCGGAATCAAGTCAGTGCGGGAAAGAGATGCGGGACTTGAACTTAGGGGTCCACAAACTCGGTCCCGGCGGTTACAGAGTGGCGGAACCTATATGGGACAAGGAGGACGCCGAGCGTGCCGAGCAAGGCCTACCGCCCTTCTTCGAGAAATACCGTGACAAGCAGACCAGGAACTATGTCAGGGCCCGGTACAAGATTGACCCGGTAACCAAGGAGCTTACCATGGATCCGAAGACCAAGGCGCTTGAGCATGTTCTGGTAAGGAATACACCCCGCGTAATTAGCTCCATATGGTTGCATTCTAATTAACGAAGCCAAATTTCTAAATGGTTCACGTTCCTTCCGCAGGACACTGAAAGCAGTAGCGCGGGGTCGTCTCAGAGCTCCTCTTTCGACACCCCTTTAAATAGGGCGTTGAACGTAATGAAAAACAAGGATAAGCTCAGTAAGCCGACGTCAGCTGGTCGTGTGGCAAGCAAAGGCTTGTCCATGAATTGGTCGGAGTACTATACCGTTGGGCGAAAGGAGAGAAAGACCAGCTCGAAAAGCCAGGAGCGTGAGGTTCAACAACTCAAGGCACAAGTGGCGTAGATTCCGGAGATCGTCGAAGAGCAAGTGCGAGACCAACTGGGAGCGACGATCACCGCCATTATGCCTGCCTTGGTTTCTGGGCTGCAGGCGTGGATTGCGGGAGGCTAACAGGGGCCGCCCTTGATTCCCAGCTTCACGGGCAGCAACTCGCGCAACGCGCCGGCGGCGCCATTGGTGTCTCCGGCGGAGGTGGCATTGGTGTCTCCCACGGCGGCGCCGGCATTGCAGCTTAATACACCCGTGTGTGGGAAGAATACGCCGGCCGACACTTCGATAGCAAGCGGCCCCTCCGTCACTTGCACGCCCGCCATTGGCAGTGCCTCGACATTAGCCGAGCTCGACGCCATCACGGTAACTAATTAAGCCTCTCGGCCGATGACTTCATCTCCTTGCCTTTGACTGGGCATCCCTGACGCCCTACATGTTTTCGCAGGGCGCCGCCGACATTCCGTGCACCCTCCTGCACTTCGTGAACGACAAGTTGGTCGATGTCGCCAAGGGCAGAATCGTTCAACCGGGCAGCCGCGTGTTCCACGGTAATCAGATGCCACCCACCATTTATAGGGTTCAACTGGTTCGGGTGCTGCCGGGCTTCGACGACATGTTACCTCCGTATCGACCCCATGGGGCCGACGAAGATTATGTGATGACCCTCAGCGCCTGCATAAGCTGGACCATGCTTTGGCCGAAGAGCCAGATTCGTTTGGGGGCGGGGGACACCACCCCACAGACAACACCGCCAGTCGTGCCAGTGCCAAGCCATGGCAAGACCCCCACAATGCTACCAGACATGCCGGACATGGATATGGCACAGGATCCGAACATGCATATGGCACAGGATCCGGATGACGCCGATGACGCAACGACGGTACATTTACCAACGTTGGTAAGTACTTCAACGAACATGGGTACGGTGACGAATTCTTGGGGCCTCCTTCTCAAGAACCCAACCCTGCAAAAGACGATCTAGCTGGTACCGCGGAGAAACCCAGTTGCAACAGGCGTCGTCTGGCATTCAGTTCTCAGGAGACGCCTCCAGCTGCCACCTTCACCGAGCCTCAGATAGCCGAGGTGCGAAATATTATCATCCCCAACACACTCAAGAAGGCTGTCTATAAGGAGAACTCGATCCCATTACAGCAGAAGAAGAAGGGACGGAAAAGAAAGAGTAACAAGGGTGCGAGCCAGCCGGCACCGAGTACGATCCGTGCTCAGGACGGGCCACCTTCACCTAAGGATATCTCGAGGAGGGTGCATGTGGCGGGTAGGCCGATGCTACCGACTAATCTGCTCAATGCTGCAACTGGTGCTATGCGGAGTCTGCATGACAGTGTTCTTTCTTTGGAGAAGCGGCGTCTCCGAGAGAATGATGTGGCATACCCGGTTTTCATGGACAAGGTGCCAGAGGGCAAGGGCTTTATGGATAGCTCCATCGGGGGTATGATTGTCCTGCGGTTTGATGACATCTTCGCTATGTTTAACCTTCATCCACTGCACTACACCTTCGTTCGGCTATTTTCGCTGAGTATGGAGATGCGGATCATTAGAGACAAGACCCCAGACATCGTGATAGTCGACCCCTTCTACATGCATGCCAAGATCTTGGGCAGCGCTGGGGACCGGCAAGTCGCGAGTTCATACCTCGAAGGCGTCATTCTGGCAAACCCAGATAAGGATAACTTCCTCGTGCCTTACTTTCCCGAGTAAGTCATCCCCTCACCGCCCCGTAACATATGATTTCTTAGATTTCGATCATTCTTTTTTCCCCTAACATTCCGTGTTTTGTGCAGTGACACACATTGCACACTCATCCTCTTAAGCCTGAAATATTCCATGGCCACGTGTTTCGACTCGGATCGTCAGTCGAAGAAACACTACACAAATATCAAGAAAGTTCTTGATGATGTTCTCCCTGGCTACGCCAGATCTGGAGGCACCTTCAGCAGGCTAATTCGTAGCTACGGCAAGCACGTGTTCGCCCACAAAACGACGTTCCCCTGCGTCAAGCAGCCGCCTGGCGGTCAGAAGGATGCCTACTACGCCCTCCATCACATGCGGGCGATCGTACGGGACCATAATCACCTTCTGCTACCAAATAATCTCAAAGATTGGGCCGCAAGCTTGTTGGCAATCCAGGACATGGACATCAGACAAGAATTCTTTTGCATCCAGTCGGAGTTTGCGGAAATCATCCATCAAGATGTCCTTCATACCTCGGGGTAGTTCTACCTCAGATATCAACCATCCAACAGTGAGATAGAAACAACGCTACAAATGCAGGCTGACAACGCCCGTGATTTCATGACCATCACGATAGACGGCGGCTTCATCCACGCTCCGGTCCCTAAGTCGAGTCGAAAGTAGTGATGCTATGTGTAGTTCTGAAATATCGATTAGCTCATATTGTAATTAAACTTTAATGAACTTGTATGTCTCTTTGGTTTGGACAGTCGCTCAACTTATATGTAATCGATGCTATTTATTAGTAGGACCATGAATCGTGCTATTAATGTCTTGCTTTTCTCTTCCGATCCTTTTGTTGCATACTTATATATTGCTTATGTATTGTCTCTGAATTGCTACTAACGTTTTGTTTGGCTAGTGCATAGAGATGTCGTCGTATGTCGTGTACAAGGGTAAGGTTCCCGGAGTTTACGACGACTGGGAGGAGTGTCGGAGACAGGTTCACCGTTTCAGCGGTAACAGTTACAAAGGGTACACCACTAGGGCGGAGGCGGAAGCTAGATACGCGCGCTATCTAGCGGGAGAGAGGAGGGAGCGGAGGAGGAACCGGATGAAGACCAGTTTCATCGCGATGATGCTAATCGTGATGACCGCAGCTCTCTTCTATGTGATGGTAGTTTAGATGATCGATATCGACTTGTAATATGAAGACAAACTCGGTACTCGTGGTCTCGAGACTTGTAATGTTCTAACTTTGTTCGGTATTTTGAATTCGGAGACTAATATGATGAATTGTATTCGGAGACTAATCTTCTATTGTATTCGATAAATCTGCTGTTGTTGTGTGATGCTGTCTATATTCTGTCCAGTAATAAATTTTGTAACCTGTGCAAATATCAGAAAAGAAAAAAATTCATAATATTCATACTAGTGGCGCACTGCAATAAACACACTATTGGCGCACTGCCTAGTAGTGCGCCATTAGTAACCCAGAACACAAGGTAAATATGGCCCCCTGAGAGGCATACTAATGGCGCACCAGGGGACATACTAATGGCGCACTGCCTGGTGCGCCACTACTGTCTGGTATACTAATGGCGCACCAGGGGTGCGCCATTAGTATTAGTTACTAATGGCGTGATGATAGTGGCACACCTGTAGTGCGTCATTAATGGCCAAAACAGGTGCGCCACTAACAGGCCTTTTCCTAGTAGTGCACCAGCTCGCTGTGCGTCACGCGCGATCGCCAGCAGCGCGAATCGGTGCCTACAGCGCTGAATAGGAGCTCCCTACTTTTCTTCCATACCTCTCGCTCGCCGGGCTGACTAATACGTCTCCAATGTATCTATAATTTTTAATTGTTCCATGCTATTATATTATCTGTTTTGGATGTTTTATATGCATTTACATGCTATTTTATACTATTTTTGGGACTAACCTATTAACCTGAAGCCCAGTGCTAGTTTTTATTTTTTTCTTGTTTTTTAGCTTCGCGAAAAAGAAATACTAAACAGAGTCCAAACGGAATAAAACCTCGCGATGTTTTTTAAAATTATAAAAAGTGCAATTTCTATGTAAATTGTGTGCCAAATTTTATCTTTGCTTGTTTCTATTTTTTATTTTCTTTCTTCGTAAATCGTAATGCCAATGCCACTAATTTATTCCTCCTCAAAAAGCCTTCATTATTTTAATTTTTCTTCAGCGTTGTTTCATTGTATTTCTTCTTAAAGGGTAATACCAAGCCACTAATTCATTCTTTCTTAGAAGAAACTTCATTAATTTGAATTTGTTTTTTTACTTTATTTTCTTTCTTATTTATTGGCAATACTGATGTGACTAGTTCATTCCATCCTAGGAAACTTTTATTCCTTTTTTGCGAGAATACCACTATATTATGCTCATTATTGCATATTTTTAAAAAGCACAATTTTTGTGTAAATTGTGTAAGTTTTATCATTGTCTTTTATTTCATTTTCTTTCTTCTTAAAGGGTAACACCTATGCCACTAGTTCATTCATTCTTAGAAAGCATTGTTATTTTGATTTTGTTTGTTTTGTTTTGGTTTTTATTTCTTTTTCTTTTTTAAAGGTAATACTAAAGTCACTAATTCATTCTTTTTAGAAAACTTCATCGTTTTGGTTTTTTTAGTTATTACTTCATTTTTATTTCTTTGTTTATGATAATACCAATGCCACTGATTTATTCCTCCGTAGAAACTTTCATTTTTGTGAAAATACCATTAGTTGCATATTGAAAAAAGACACAAAGTTTGTGTAAATTATGTGCAAATTTTGTCAGTATTGTTTTATTATTTTTCATTAATTTTTCTGAAAGGGTAATACCAATGCCACCAATTCATTTCTTAGAAAACTTCAATACTTTGATTCCTTTTTGGTTTTTATGTTATTTTCTTTCTTCTTTAAAGGTAATACCAATGCTACTAATACAATTTTTATTAGTATTTTTTTAAATCCCACTATTATATGCTTATTTTGCCTATTATAAAGAACGTAATTTCTCTGTAATCTGTGAGCAATTTTTGTCCTTTTTCTTAAAGGGTAATACTAACGCCATTAATTAATTCTTCCTTAGAAAACTTTGTCATTTTGATTTTATTCTAGTTTTTATTTCATTTTCTTTCTTATTTAATGGTAATAGCAATGGCACTAATTGCACTATTATACATTTATTCTTACATATTATAACAAAGCGCAATTTCTATGTAAATTGCGTGCAAAATTTTCATATTATAACAAAGCGCAATTCCATAAATTTTACTATTATAAGCTTATCTTGTGTATTATAAAAAGGTGTGACTTCTGTGTAAATTGTGCTTTCCTTGTGTCATTATTTTAAGAGTTTTTTCCATTTTATTTCTACTTAAAGGATAATATCAATGTCACTACTCCATTAATTGATAGAAAACTCGAGTGTTTGATTATGTTTTTGATTTTACTTGTTTTTTTTTCTGTTTTCCTACACGCATGGGTTACACGTGCATCCATGCATGCATGGCCTGGTACCGGTCCAGGCCAACCGGTGTGGTGATGTCTCGTCTCTATCACAATTAATTATTCAATTCACTACTTGTACTCAATTAGTCGGTTGCTAAACAAAGTGAGTTGACCAAAATTCGGTGTAATTTTTCTGCAAATTTTTTCATTGTTTGTTTATATTTTGTTTATATTCTTTCTTCTTCAAGGATAATATTAATGCCAATAATTCATTGTAGCTTAGAAGATTTCATTATTATGATTGTTTTACATTTTATTTTTTTCTTTCTTGTTTAAGGGCATCGTCAAGTCCACTAATTCATTTCTTTTGAGAAAACTTCTTGTTTGCAAAAGTTCCACTATCATATGTTTATTCTTGCATATTGTAAATAAATATAATTTCTATATATATTATGTGCAAGTTTTATTATTTTTTATTTTGTTGGGTTCTACGGTAGGGTGCATTGACTGCAAATTAAAATTTTCCTACGCGCAGAACAACCAAGAACATGCTACGGGAGATGGATCACAGTTCGTTACCACTAGACGCGCAGTACCGTGCAGCGGAAGAAGGGTTGGGGCAGCGCGTCCGCGTGGATCGTCTCCTCCTCGTCCGATCTTCGTCGTACAGCCGGTAGTCGGTTCCCACGTACAGGTTCGCCGGAGCGGCGCAAGTACACCGCCTCTAACGGTATCCGCGCGTGCAGGAGGAACGTCGTGCGGTAGACTGCTAGGTCCGATCACACAACCGGCGGCGAGTGGAGGTGTCTATTCGCAACACATGCAAACCCTAATGACAGTGTCGAAGCGATCAACCGCGTGAGTGTGCGGCACCTCCACTTTATATAGGCGTCCGTCGCGGGCTCAACACTTGGGCCTCGCACGGACCCTAAAGCCCATAAGTCTACTCGGCCACAATCTGAATATAGTTCGGATCACATCCGGCCAGTGTCCCCGGATTCGACCTCGTAGGTTCCTTCCCTTAAGCGCGCGACCCCTTAGGTTCAAGCCGGTTTGGTCGCAGTTCGGATCACCTCCGAACTGCACAGTTGGTAGCGGCCTCTAGCAAGGCATGCCGAACACCAAACAGAATATGAAGCTGGTTAGGCGAACCTGTACATCATACTTCCATTCTTTTTGCCACACGATATATGTTGTCGGCTCAAGACGAGTCTGTCATCCTTGTGCTATCCCGACCTCTTTCTCATTCCAGTGATGCCGACCACAAAACAGATTATCTCATAATCCTTGTCGCATGGCCATGCTTATCCTGGTCGGATCACAAGAGGGGCCCAGAGTATATCTCTCCTGATTAGAGGGGCAAATCACATCTTGCTCGACCACGTCTCGCAGCATGGTTCTGGACAAATCCGAAACCTACCTTTATAACTACCCAGTTACGGAGTAGCGTTTGGTCGGCCCAAAGCAAGTCTGTCACCATCCCGAGTACATGCGTCAGCTCAGATCTTAGGACATAGAACATATGTTGTACTAGAGACTCACAGATGATATATCGCTGCGTCTCATAGTTGGGTCTGTCCGACTCGTACCTTATCTCGACTCGGATCCGACTACGTCGGATCCGACTAGATCCTTGCAAGTCCATATTATCCGGTTAGCATATAATGCTCCATGACTAGTGAGACCAAGCCATCGACCGTGTCATATGCTAATCTAGTTGGCTGCGCGTCCACATAGCCCTTTCGACTAGGGACCTTTTAGGACAGTCATCATATAATGCATAGTCCCACAAACAAGTCACGTACTTACTGATACACATCATTGATAATGTCCAAGGACTATCTTTATTCATAAACACATAGGAAATAGTATCATACATGATTGTCTCTAGAGCATATCTCCAATAATTTTTTATTTTGTTTTCGAGGGGATGGTGGTGGTGGGGTGTACGGTTGATGGTGTAGGAGTGCAACTTGCTTGAGGTTAGGCAAGGCTAATCCATCAATCATAGTACTCCTTGGCTTAACGACAAAAACAGGCACACAAAGCAGCATCCTTTTTTTTTGTGGGTAACACAAAGCAGCATCCTTTTTTTTTGTGGGTAACACAAAGCAGCATCCAAGCATGCAATTACCACGTACCAAAAAATAGTTTAGATGAAAAAGGAGAACGATTGGAGGAAAGTACGTATGTATCATGCGTCCATGCATATGCATGCAGAAGCATCATGCGTACATGCATGCATGCGTAGATACACGCATGGGTACTAAAAAAAGTTTCGATTGGAGGAGAGGATCATGAATGCTTATTATGCATGGGTCCGAAACGTGTGCATGCATAGCGAATCAGGCTGGAATTGCCCGGCTAGCCAACACACACGTTGTGTGTCGACTGACCCAAAAATAAGAAAGAATCAGGCGACTTACACGCAGTCGCTCCCTAATTTTAAACATCAAATTCATGTGAAGACGGTAATCCATTTCCTACATGCATGTTGCTGGAGGCTTACTTCGGCTTTATCATTACGAGTGTTAGAGGGTGTTTGTTGGCTTAGGGACTTAAAAAAGTTCTTATAAGTCTTATTTAAACCAAACAGAAGGGACTTATAGAAACTTAAAGTGGGCATTTAGGACTTATGAAATAAGACTCTCAAGAAAGGACTTATAGGGACTTATAGTTGTAATGTGGTCTTTTAGTCCATGTTAAGTCTCAGAAACCAAACAGGTAGGAACTTTTTAGGAACTAGAGACTTATAAGTTAGGACTACAAAAATCCTAGGACTTATAAACCAAACATGGCCTTAGATTCCCTGTTTTGTCGTGTTTAGCTAACAAGCATATAAGGTCCAAAATAAGGGGCGTTAAAAAAGTCGAAAGTTTAACCTAAGTGGTTAGAAGTTGGTTGTTTGAGTTGGACTCCAAGAGTAAATTGCACTCTAGTTACAAGGTAGGAAGTGGGCACTGAACGTACATGACAAAGGAGGGCGAGTTAACTCGAGGAGAAAAAGTTACTAGTATCTTTGTTTTATCTACTTACTGCCAAGACAAGTGTAAACACATCGACGGCTCCACCTCATCCTTGGTATAATCTTCCCATTCTCATTTTTCGTGATTGTTCAGTCAGTCCCACATAGATTCCTGAACGTGTGGTTGGTGTATAAATCAGGGCGTCCTAGACTAGGTAAAAAGCCCTGGTGTATACTGCTGTAACTTCCAATGGCTTCTCCCTTGTTCTTGTGCATCCTCCTGGTCGTATTTGGCAGCTACCTTTCCACCATTTCTGCTGTAGGCAACGGTAAGCAAAGCTTCGTTGTGGTGTCAACCAGGTCATTTCAGACACAAGATGTTTGCTCCACCTCCAGATCCACAGGTACGTACGTGCATGAATTGAGCGTGGCATAATTTTCGACGTTAATCGATCTGCATGTATGACGCTCGGATATATGTTTCAGTGGCGCCGCGGCCAAACGGCGCCGCTGTGCCGCTGGTGCACAGGCACGGACCCTGCGCCAAGTCGCCGTCCACCGACAAGCCATCATCTTTCGTCGAGGCGCTTCGCAGAAGCCGCGTCCGCGCAGACTACGTCATGAGCACCATGCAGATGCAGGACCAGGAGGAGGGCGAGGTAAGCATCCCGGCGCATCTGGGCACCTTCGTGGACTCGCAGGAGTACGTGGTGACGTTGGGTCTGGGCACGCCGGCCGTGGAGCAGGTCCTCCTCCTGGACACCGGCAGCGACTTGTCGTGGGTGCA
This sequence comes from Triticum urartu, assembly GCF_003073215.2. NCBI lineage: Eukaryota > Viridiplantae > Streptophyta > Magnoliopsida > Poales > Poaceae > Triticum > Triticum urartu. The sequence continues at coordinate 138,043,407 of NC_053028.1, read as the reverse complement.
GTGCGCGCCATGCAACTCCAGCGACTGCTACCTTCAGAAGGATCCCTTATTCGACCCGCGCAAGTCCTCCACCTATGCTCCCATTCCCTGCGGCTCTGACGTCTGCAAGATCCTCCAGTCCGATCACCACTTGAACAATGGCTGCAGCATGAACGGCAATGGCACCCAGTCCCAGTGCGGGTATCGAGTCGAGTACGGAGGAGGGTCAAAGACCAGCGGCGTGTACAGCAACGAGGCGCTCACGTTGGCGCCCGGCGTCATCATCAAGGACTTCCATTTCGGCTGCGGGTACAAGCAGGGTGGCCCCAACGACAAGTTCGACGGCCTGCTCGGGCTTGGCCGCGCGCCCGAGTCGCTCCCGGTTCAGACCTCCGCGCTCTACGGCGGCTCTTTCTCCCACTGTCTCCCGTCGGTGAGCAGCGGCACCGGGTTCCTCGCCCTCGGCGCGCCCAGCAACACCTCGGGCTTCTCGTTCACGCCCATGACCCACTTCATGGATGATGCCACCTCCTACCTGGTGAAGCTCACCGGCATCAGCGTTGGCGGGAAGCAGCTCCGCATCCCACGAAAGGTGTTCGAGGGGGGCCTGATCGTGGACTGCGGCAATATCATCTCACATCTGCCAACGACGCCCTACGCGAAACTGCAGTCCGCGTTCCGGGGGGCCATGGCGGCTTACCCGCTCATCCCGAGCGACGACGGCGACACATGCTACAACTTCACCGGATACAGCAACGTCACCGTGCCCAAGGTCGCTCTCACCTTCACCGGCGGTGTCACGGTTGACCTCGATGTCCCCAACGGGCTTCTGTTGGATGGTTGTCTGGCCTTCGCCGAGTCCGGGCCAGATGATTATGTCGGGTTCCTCGGCAATGTCCAAATGAGAACGTTGGAGATGCTGTACGACGTTTGGGGTGGTAGACTCGGATTCCGGGCAGCTGCCTGCTGAATCCTCGACCTATACATACGTCAATCGATCGGGAGCTAGCTTACAAAAAATATATCAATCGGTTTGTTCTTAACTGCTCGAGTGCTACACGATGGATGACCCGCCCGATCATCGCGTCAGTTCTACTCCCTCCGTTCCAAATTACTTGTCGCAGAAATAAATGTATCTAGAACTAAAATACATCTAGATACATGCATACCTGCGATAAGTAATTTGAAACGAAGGAAGTCGTATTTTTCCGTTTTTGTCCGATTCCATCCTATCGCCGTTTGTGGTAAGAGGATATAATATAATAGAAATTTTTTCATGCCTCCTCCTCTTTGTGTTGAGTTTTGCCCCACCCATCTAACATTGCTCACTTTTGTTCTCCTCCGCTCGTCTGCGCCTCACAAAAGGTTAAACCGTGCCTTGCCGTCAAGTTAAAGCCGTTGACCGTCACTTCGCCCGGTACTGACGCATGAGACCAATCTTTAAGGCCGCATGCATCCGCATTGCCGACTCTTTCGTGCACACCGTCGTGTATGACCCACCATTTGGCCGCATGTGTTATTGATTTCGCGTCGCCCGTTGATTCCTACATAGTCCGCGACTCACGCGTAAGACCCGTCGGTATGCAAAATTTAATTAGCGTCGCCTATTGTTTCCACATAAGCGACGGCGCGTGTTTTCACACATGGGGAGTCGTGTCAGCCGGCGCCCATTAATGGTAGCTTAACGCCGCAACCCACCCTTCTCGTGCCATATATGCATCCCCCTATCCCATTTCGTCGCTCGCCTCTACAACCTTATCCACCTCCAGTGCCATTGTAGCACAAACCCTACCCCTCCTCTCCCACCTTCCTTTCCACATCCATGGTGTGGCCGCATAACTTTACTCTCCGTGAAGCCGAGCTTCTCGCCAGCTACGACATTCGTGCACCGCTGGACACACGTCTGCCGGTGGGATGGATTGTGAGTCAGGGGGTCTTCTGGTGGCGCCTGTTCCCGCCGTTGGCTCGATAGCCTTTGTGCGCGCCGCTTGCAGGTTTTAGGCAGGTCTGACGCCAGAGGAGAGGGCGCATCTAGACTTCGAGCCTAACAACCCATTATGGCCGCACATCCTCGCCCACGACCGCACTGCTCGGATCCAGCACTTCGACAGCCTCAACCCGATGGTACACAAAAACATCGTTGGGCGATGTGCCTTCTAGGATGGCCTTAGCTTCGAGATCAGCATTGCCGCGTGCCGCTCGCAGCTTGACGAAGAAGATTAGTTTCGGATTTGGCGATAGGATCGCGCCGAACTTGTCGTTTATTCGAATAAATTATTATTTGTATGAATTTCGTATGCTATAACTGGATTATATTTTGAGTCTTTTGCATACACTTGAAATTAATCATGATTTGTATGAATTTCATTTGAATACGTGTACAAATCAGAAAATGGGTGCAATTTTATATGATTAGCCATTCATGCAATTTTGACAACAATTTGAAAAAATCACAGAAAATAAAAAAGGCTCAAAAATTAAAATCCTTTCGCATGAAGGTCTTTTATGTGCAATTTATTGTGAAAAAATGATAAACTGACAATATCACAAATAAAGAGTTAATTTTCCATTTTTCTACTGGCCAAGATGACTTTTTTTAAGCAAGTACCACAAATTATATTGTAAATTGTGCCCTTTCAATTTTCACATAAAGTAGACCACATGGGATTTCAAATGCCAATTTTTCATGAATTTTAGTGTGATATTGACATATTTCATTGATATATTAAATTTCTGACGATTTACATAAAGTAATTCAAATTTGAACTACAAGTGTGCTCTAGTTTAGTCCTATAAATTCTGAAAAATCATTTTTACCTTCACATTAGGAATGTAGGAAATATTCACACAAATCATTTTTACCTTTTTTGTGACCATACTTTGCCGTCTAATTATTATTTTTATAGACGACAAAACCATTTTGTCGTATGTAAAAAAATAACAGACGACAAAGTATATCTTTGTCGTCTGTGTTTTTTTTGTAGATGGCAAAGATGAAACACACCACCCGGATTGATCACACGGATCGATGACATGGCACGATCTGCTCTAGACATCCCCACAACGCAAAGCCCACGCACCCCACGCCCCCACCACTCTCTCTCTCTATCCCTTATTCTCTTGACACACACCGCCACCACGATCTCTCTCCTTTCTCTCTCGTACCCCTCTCTGCTCTCGATCGAGAGCACGCCGGTGCCCGCCACCACCTCGCCCGCCGGCACTGGCATTGCTGGCCACCACTTCGCCTACTGGCACATCGACCGCTATCCAACATGCTTCTAAAGTATTAAGTTCATAAAGAATGGAGTAACGCCTTAAGCAAGATGACATGATGTAGACAAAGTAAAAAATTAATCAATATGAATAAACCCCACCATTTTATCCTTAATTAATGACAACAATACAAATGGGTGTCTTGTCCCTTTTTGTAACCCGGATATAGAGCACCACAAGATGAACCCATCACAAAGCACCTGTCCCATTGCAAGATAAATCAATCTAGTTGGCCAAACCAAATGGATAGATCGGAGATAAATACAAAGTTATAACAATCATGCATAAAAGAGTTCAGAGAAGACTCAAATAATATTCATGGATAATCTAGTCATAAACCCACAATTCATGAGATCCAAACAAACACACCGCAAAAAAAGATTACATCGAATAGTTCTCCAAGAACATCGAGGAGAACATTGTATTGAGAATCAAAAAGAGAAAAGAAATCATCTAGCTACTAGCTATGGACCCGTAGGTCTGTGGTAAACTACTCATACATCATCGGAAGAGCATGCAGATTGATGTAGAGTTCCTCCATGATCGATTCCCCCTCCGGCAGACTACCGAAAAATGCCTCCAGATGGGATCTCGTAATAACAGAGGCTTGCGGCAGCGAAAAAAATATTTTGGGTAGCTCTCTGTTAGTTTCCTGATTTTAGAGAATTTATAAAGACAAAATTAGGTCAAACAGATGAATGAGGGGCCCACAAGCCACATGGGCACATCCATGTGCCTTTTGGCCTCCTTTCAAGGCTTCTAGGGTCTCTTATGCCCAAAAAAATGGTCAAAAAGTTTCGTGGCATTTGGACTTTGCTTGGTACTGATTTCCTGAAAAATAAAAAACGGACAAAAAACAACAACCAGCACTTGACACTCAGTTAATAGGTTAGTCCCAAAAATGGTATACTGTTGCATATAATTGCATATATAACATACAAGATTGATACTATAATAGCATGGAACAATAAAAAATTATAGATATTGGAGAAGTATCGACATGTCCACTCAAACTCCCGATCCAAACAGGTTGGGCTAGCCGGGGAGTAGAAAAAATAGACACACTAGTCCAAAATAAACAATCTAAACATCACATGGCCGAAGAAAAATATAATTCTAATGATCCCAGAAAAAAATCAAAAAATATGTAAAAGGGTACAATATACCGTGTTTTCTTCGATAATGATCCAGGGAAAAAAAATAGCACTAATGATCCCAGAAATTTGTGGCGTTTTCGTTTTTAATGTTCACCATTTTTTTGAAAATGTTCAAGTATTTCAGAAATATCATGAATTTCAAAATAAATGATCATGAATTTGGAAACTGTTCATGAAATTGAAAAATCAATCTTGACTTTTAAAAAATGTTCATTAATTAAAGAATGGTAAACAAATATGTACAGAATTCAAGTTTTTAAATTAAAAAATAATATTTTTAAAAAATAGTAAAAGGAAAAGAATAGAAAAAATCAAACAAAAAATAACTTAAAAACACAGAGAAATTGGATGAACCTTCTACATTGTTACCACTCCACACCTATAGAAGGAAATATGCCCTAGAGGCAATAATAAAGTTGTTATTTATATTTCCTTATATCATGATGAATGTTTATTATTCATGCTAGAATTGTATTAACCGGAAACTTAGTACATGTGTGAATACATAGACAAACAGAGTGTCACTAGTATGCCTCTACTTGACTAGCTCGTTGATCAAAGATGGTTAAGTTTCCTAACCATGGACAAAGAGTTGTCATTTGATGAACGGGATCACATCATTAGAGAATGTTGTGATTGACTTGACTCATCCGTTAGCTTAGCATGATGATCGTTTAGTTTGCTGCTATTGCTTTCTCTATAACTTATACATGTTCCTATGACTATGAGATTATGCAACTCCCGAATACCGGATGAACACTTAGTGTGCTATCAAACGTCACAATGTAACTGGCTGGCTATAAAGATGCTATACAGGTGTCTCCGATGGTGTTTGTTGAGTTGGCATAGATCACTATAAGCCTTGCAAGCAATGTGACTAATGAGTTAGTTATGGGATGTTGCATTACAGAATGAGTAAAGAGACTTGCCGGTAACGAGATTGAACTAGGTATTGAGATACCGGCGATCGAATCTCGGGCAAGTAACATACCGATGACAAAGGAACAACGTATGTTGTTATGCGTTTTGACCGATAAAGATCTTCGTAGAATATGTAGGAACCAATTTGAGCATCCAGGTTCCGCTATTGGTTAATGACCAGAGATGAGTCTCGGTCATGTCTACATAGTTATCGAACCCATAGGGTTCACACGCTTAACGTTCGGTGACGATCGGTATTATGAGTTTATGTGTGTTTGATGTGCTGAAGGTTGTTTGGAGTCCCGGATGTGATCATGGGCATGACGAGGAGTCTCAAAATGGTCGAGACATAGAAATCGATATATTGTAAGCCTGTGTTTGGACATCGGAATGGTTCCGAGTGAGTCGGGCATTTACCGGAGTACCGGGGGGTTACCGGAACCCCCCGGGGAGTATATGGGCCTTATTGGGCCTTAGTGGAAAACAAGAGAGGAAGGGAAAGGTGGAGGGCGCGCCCCCCTAGCCCAATCCGAATTGGGTGGGCCCCCCCTTCCTTCTCTCTCCCCCTACTAGGGAAAGAGGGGAATCCTACTCCCGGTGGGAGTAGGACACCCCCTAGGGCGCGCCATATAGAGGGCCGACCCTCCCCTCCTCCACTCCTTTATATACGGGGGAGGGGGCACCCCATAGACACACAAGTTGATCTCTTAGCCGTGTGAGGTGCCCCCTCCATAGATTTCCACCTCGGTCATATCGTTGTAGAGCTTAGACGAAGCCCTGCGTCGGTAACTTCATCATCACTGTCATCACGCCGTCGTGCTGATGAAGCTATCCCCCCGACACTCAGCTGGATCTAGAGTTCGTGGGACATCGTTGAGCTGAACGTGTGCAGATCGAGGAGGTGACGTACCTTCGGTGCTAGGATCGGTCGGATCGTGAAGACGTACGACTACATCAACCGAGTTGTCATAACGCTTCCGCTTACGGTCTACGAGGGTACGTAGACAACACTCTCTCCTCTCGTTGCTATGCATCACCTAGATGGATCTTGCATGTGCGTAAGAAAATTTTGAAATTACTGCGTTCCCGAACAGTGGCATCCGAGCTAGGTCTATGCGTAGATGTTATATGCATGAGTAGAACACAAAGGAGTTGTGGGCGTGGGTATATACATATTGCTTGCCGTCACTAGTTGATTCTTGATTCAGTGGTATTGTTGGATGAAGCGGCTCAGACCGACATTATGCGTACGCTTATGCGAGACTGGTTCTATCGACGTGCTTCGCACACAGGTGGCTGGTGGGTGTCAGTTTTTTCAACTTTAGTTGAATCAGATTCAATGAACATGGTTCTTTCTGAAGATCAAAAAACAATCACTATACCACGTTGTGGTTTTTGATGCGTAGGTAAGAACGGTTCTTGCTCAGCCCGTAGCAGCCACGTAAAACTTGCAACAACAAAGTAGAGGACGTCTGACTTGTTTTTGCAGGGCATGTTGTGATGTGATAAGGTCAAGACATGATGCTAAATTTTATTGTACGAGATGATCATGTTTTGTAACAGAGTTATCGGCAACTGGCAGGAGCCATATGGTTGTCGCTTTATTGTATGAAATGCAATCGCCATGTAATTACTTTACTTTATCACTAAGCGATAGCGATAGTCGTAGAAGCAATAGTTGGCAAGACGACAACGATGCTTCGATGGAGATCAAGGTGTCAAGACGGTGACGATGGTGATCATGACGGTGCTTTGGAGATAGAGATCAAAGGCACAAGATGATGATGGCCATATCATATCACTTATATTGATTGCATGTGATGTTTATCCTTTATGCATCTTATTTTGCTTAGTTCGAGGGTAGCATTATAAGATGATCTCTCACTAAATTTCAAGGTATAAGTGTTCTCCCTGAGTATGCACCATTGCTACAGTTCGTCGTGCCGAGACACCACATGATGATCGGGTGTGATAAGCTCTACGTTCACATACAACGGGTGCAAGCCAGTTTTGCACATGCAGAATACTCGGGTTAAACTTGACGAGCCTAGCATATGCAGATATGGCCTCGGAACACTAAGACCGAAAGGTCGAGCGTGAATCATATAGTAGATATGATCAACATAGTGATGTTCACCATTGAAAACTGCTCCATCTCACATGATGATCGGACATGGTTTAGTTGATATGGATCACGTGATCACTTAGATGATTAGAGGGATGTTTATCTAAGTGTGAGTTCTTAAATAATTTGATTAACTGAACTTTAATTTATCATGAACTTAGTACCTGATAGTATTTTGCATGTCTATGTTGTTGTAAATAGATGGCCCGTGTTGTTGTTCCGTTGAATTTTAATGCGTTTCTAGAGAAAGCTAAGTTGAAAGATGATGGTAGCAATTACACGGACTGGGTCCGTAATTTGAGGATTATCCTCATTGCTGCACAGAAGAATTACGTCCTGGAAGCACCGTTAGGTGACAAACCCGTTGCAGGAGCAACGCCAGATGTTGTGAACACCTGGCAGAGCAAAGCTGATGACCACTCGATAGTTCAGTGTGCCATGCTTTACGTCTTAGAACCGGGACTTCAATGACGTTTTGAACGTCATGGAGCATATGAGATGTTCCAGGAGTTGAAGTTAATATTTCAAGCAAATGCCCGGATTGAGAGATATGAACTCTCCAATAAGTTCTATAGCTGCAAAATGGAGGAGAATAGTTCTGTCAGTGAACATATACTCAGAATATCTGGGTACCAAAACCACTTGACTCAGCTGGGAGTTAATCTTCCTGATGATAGTGTCATTGACAGAGTTCTTCAATCACTGCCACTAAGCTACAAGAGCTTCGTGATGAACTATAATATGCAAGGGATGGATAAGACAATTCCCGAGCTCTTCACAATGCTAAAGGCTGCGGAGGTAGAAATCAAGAAGGAGCATCAAGTGTTGATGGTCAACAAGACCACCAGTTTAAAGAAAAAGGGTAAAGGGAAGAAGGGGAACTTCAAGAATAACAGCAAGCAAGTTGCTGCTCAAGTGAAGAAGCCCAAGTCTGGACCTAAGCCTGAGACTGAGTGCTTCTACTGCAAAGGGACTGGTCATTGGAAGCGGAACTGCCCCAAGTATTTGGCGGAGAAGAAGGATGGCAAAGTGAAAGGTATATTTGATATACATGTTATTGATGTGTACCTTACTAATGCTTGCAGTAGCGCCTGGGTATTTTGTTGGGGAACATAGGAATTTCAAAAAAATTCCTACGCACACGCAAGATCATGGTGATGCATAGCAACGAGAGGGGAGAGTTTTGTCTACGTACCCTCGTAGACCGAAAGCGGAAGCGTTAGCACAATGCGGTTGATGTAGTCGTACGTCTTCACGATCTGACCGATCAAGTACCGAACGTACGGCACCTCCGAGTTCAGCACACGTTCAGCCCGATGACGTCCCTCGAACTCCGATCCAGCCGAGTGTTGTGGGAGAGTTTCATCAGCACGACGGCGTTGTGATGATGTTGATGTTCTACTGACGCAGGGCTTCGCCTAAGCACCGCTACAGTATTATCGAGGTGGACTATGGTGGAGGGGGCAACGCACATGGCTAAAGATCAACTTGATCGATTCTTGTGTCTCTGGGGTGCCCCCTACCCCCGTATATAAAGGAGCAAGGGGGTGCGGTCGGCCAGGGAGAGGGCACACCAGGAGGAGTCCTACTCCCACCGGGAGTAGGACTCCCCCCTTTCCTAGTTGGAATAGGATTCGGGAGAAGGAAAGAGAGAGGGGAAGAAGGAAAGAGGGGGTGGGCCCCCCTTGCCCTAAACCAATTCGGTTTGGGCCTTGGGGGGCACGCCCCACAATTCCCTTGCTTCCCTCTATTTCCACTAAGGCCCATGTAGGCCCATTAAGCCCCCGGAGGGTTCCGGTAACCTCCCGGTACTCCGGTAAAATTCTGATTTTACCCGGAACACTTCTGACATCCAAACATAAGCTTCCAATATATCAATCTTCATGTCTCGACCATTTCAAGACTCCTCGTCATGTCCTTGATCACATCCGGGACTCCGAACAACCTTCGGTACATCAAAACATATAAACTCATAATATAACCGTCATCGTAACGTTAAGCGTGCGGACCCTACGGGTTCGAGAACTATGTAGACATGACCGAGACACGTCTCCGGTCAATAACCAATAGCGGAACCTGGATGCTCATATTGGCTCCCACATATTCTACAAAGATCTTTATCGGTCAAACCGCACAACAACATACATTGTTCCCTTTGTCATCGGTATGTTACTTGCCCGAGATTCGATCATCGGTATCTCAATACCTAGTTCAATCTCGTTATCGGCAAGTCTCTTTACTCGTTCCATAATGCATCATCCCGCAACTAACTCATTAGTTGCAATGCTTGCGAGGCTTAAGTGATGTGCATTACCGAGAGGGCCCAGAGATACCTCTCCGATAGCCGGAATGACAAATCCTAATCTCGAAATACGCCAACCCAACAAGTACCTTTGGAGACACCTGTAGAGAACCTTTATAATCACCCAGTTATGTTATGACGTTTGGTAGCACACAAAGTGTTCCTCCGGTAAACGGGAGTTGCATAATCTCATAGTCATAGGAACATGTATAAGTCATGAAGAAAGCAATAGCATAATACTAAACGATCGTGTGCTAAGCTAACGGAATGGGTCATGTCAATCACATCATTCTCCTAATGATGTGACCCCATTAATCAAATGACAACTCATGTCTATGGTTAGGAAACATAACCATCTTTGATCAACGAGCTAGTCAAGTAGAGGCTTACTAGTGACAATCTGTTTGTCTATTTATTCACACATGTATTATGTTTCCAGTTAATACAATTCTAGCATGAATAATAAACATTTATCATGATATAAGGAAATAAATAATAACTTTATTATTGCCTCCAGGGCATATTTCCTTTAGTCTCCCACTTGCACTAGAGTCAATAATCTAGATTACACAGTAATGATTCTAACACCCATGGAGCCTTGGTGCTGATCATGTTTTGCTCGTGGAAGAGGCTTAGTCAACGGGTCTGCAACATTCAGATCCGTATGTATCTTGCAAATTTCTATGTCTCCCACCTGGACTAAATCCCGGATGGAATTGAAGCATCTTTTGATGTGCTTGGTTCTCTTGTGAAATCTAGATTCCTTCGCCAAGGCAATTGCACTAGTATTGTCACAAACGATTTTCATTGGACCCGATGCACTAGGTATGACACCTAGATCGGATATGAACTCCTTCATCCAGACTCCTTCATTTGCTGCTCCCGAAGCAGCTATGTATTCCGCTTCACATGTAGATCCCGCCACAATGCTTTGTTTAGAACTACACCAACTGACAGCTCCACCGTTCAATGTAAACACGTATCCGGTTCGCGATTTAGAATCGTCCGGATCAGTGTCAAAGCTTGCATCAACGTAACCGTTTACGATGAGCTCTTTGTCTCCTCCATAAATGAGAAACATATCCTTAGTCCTTTTCAGGTATTTCAGGATGTTCTTGACCGCTGTCCAGTGATCCACTCCTAGATTACTTTGGTACCTCCCTGCTAGACTTATAGCAAGGCACACATCAGGTCTGGTACACAGCATTGCATACATGATAGAGCCTATGCCTGAAGCATAGGGAACATCTCTCATTTTCTCTCTATCTTCTGCAGTGGTCGTGCATTGAGTCTTACTCAACTTCACACCTTGTAACACAGGCAAGAACCCTTTCTTTGCTTGATCCATTTTAAACTTCTTCAAAACTTTGTCAAGGTATGTGCTTTGTGAAAGTCCAATTAAGCGTCTTGATCTATATCTATAGATCTTGATGCCCAATATGTAAGCAGCTTCACCAAGGTCTTTCATTGAAAAACTCTTATTCAAGTATCCCTTTATGCTATCCAGAAATTCTATATCATTTCCAATCAGCAATATGTCATCCACATATAATATCAGAAATGCTACAGAGCTCCCACTCACTTTCTTGTAAATACAGGCTTCTCCAAAAGTCTGTATAAAACCAAATGCTTTGATCACACTATCAAAGCATTTATTCCAACTCCGAGAGGCTTGCACCAGTCCATAAATGGATCGCTGGAGCTTGCACACTTTGTTAGCTCCCTTTGGATCGACAAAACCTTCTGGTTGCATCATATACAACTCTTCTTCTAGAAATTCATTCAGGAATGCAGTTTTGACATCCATTTGCCAAATTTCAGAATCATAAAATGCGGCAATTGCTAACATGATTCGGACAGACTTAAGCATCGCTACGGGTGAGAAGGTCTCATCATAGTCAATCCCTTGAACTTGTCGAAAACCTTTTGCAACAAGTCGAGCTTTATAGACAGTAACATTACCGTCAGCGTTAGTCTTCTTCTTGAAGATCCATTTATTCTCAATTGCTTGTCGATCATCGGGCAAGTCAACCAAAGTCCATACTTTGTTCTCATACATGGATCCCATCTCAGATTTCATGGCCTCAAGCCATTTTGCGGAATCTGGGCTAACCATCGCTTCTTCATAGTTCGTAGGTTCATCATGATCTAGTAGCATGACTTCCAGAACATGATTACCGTACCACTCTGGTGCGGATCTTACTCTGCTTGATCTACGAGGTTCAGTAATAACTTGATCTGAAGTTCCATGATCATCATCATTAACTTCCTCACTAAGTGGTGTAGGGTTCACAGAAACCGGTTTCTGTGATGAACTACTTTCCAATAGAGGAGAAGGTATAGTTACCTCATCAAGTTCCACTTTCCTCCCACTCACTTCTTTCGAGAGAAACTCCTTCTCTAGAAAGGATCCATTCTTAGCAACGAAAAACTTGCCTTCGGATCTGTGATAGAACGTGTACCCAATAGTCTCCTTTGGGTATCCTATGAAGACACATTTCTCCGATTTGGGTTCGAGCTTATCAAGTTGAAGCTTTTTCACATAAGCATCACAGCCCCAAATTTTGAGAAACGACAACTTTGGTTTCTTGCCAAACCATAGTTCATAAGGCGTCGTCTCAACGGATTTCGATGGTGCCCTATTTAACGTGAATGTGGCCGTCTCTAAAGCATATCCCCAAAATGATAGCGGTAAATCTGTAAGAGACATCATAGATCGCACCATATCTAGTAAAGTACGATTATGACGTTCGGACACACCATTACGCCATGGTGTTCCGGGTGGCGTGAGTTGCGAAACTATTCCGTATTGTTTCAAATGTAGACCAAACTCGTAACTCAAATATTCTCCTCCATGATCAGATCGTAGAAACTTTATCTTCTTGTTACAATGATTTTCAACTTCACTCTGCAATTCTTTGAACTTTTCAAATGTTTCAGACTTATGCTTCATCAAGTAGATATACCCATATCTGCTTAAATCATCTGTGAAGGTGAGAAAATAACGATATCCGCCACGAGCCTCAACATTCATCGGACCACATACATCTGTATGTATGATTTCCAACAAATCTGTTGCTCTCTCCATAGTTCCGAAGAACGACATTTTAGTCATCTTGCCCATGAGGCACGGTTCGCAAGTACCAAGTGATTCATAATCAAGGGGTTCCAAAAGTCCATCAGTATGGAGTTTCTTCATGCGCTTTACACCGATATGACCTAAACGGCAGTGCCACAAATAAGTTGCACTATCATTATCAACTCTGCATCTTTTGGCTTCAACATTATGAATATGTGTATTACTACTATCAAGATTCATCAAAAATAGACCACTCTTCAAGGGTGCATGACCATAAAATATATTACTCATATAAATAGAACAACCATTATTCTCTGATTTAAATGAATAACCGTCTCGCATCAAACAAGATCCAGATATAATGTTCATGCTTAACGCTGGCACCAAATAATAATTATTTAGGTCTAATACTAATCCCGAAGGTAGATGTAGAGGTAGTGTGCCGACCGCGATCACATCGACTTTGGAACCATTTCCCACGTGCATCGTGACCTCGTCCTTTGCCAGTGTTCGCTTAATCTGTAGTCCCTATTTCGAATTGCAAATATTAGCAACAGAACCAGTATCAAATACCCAGGTGCTACTGCGAGCTCTAGTAAGGTACACATCAATAACATGTATATCACATATACCTTTGTTCACCTTGCCATCCTTCTTATCCGCCAAATACTTGGGGCAGTTCCGCTTCTAGTGACCAGTCTGCTTGCAGTAGAAGCACTCAGTCTCAGGCTTAGGTCCAGACTTGGGTTTCTTCTCCTGAGCAGCAACTTGCTTGCTGTTCTTCTTGAAGTTCCCCTTCTTCTTCCCTTTGCCCTTCTTGAAACTGGTGGTCTTACTGACCATCAACACTTGATGCTCCTTCTTGATTTCTACCTCTGCAGCTTTTAGCATTACGAAGAGCTCGGGAATTGTCTTATCCATCCCTTGCATATTATAGTTCATCACGAAGCTCTTGTAGCTTTGTGGAAGTGATTGGAGAATTCTGTCAATGAAGCTATCATCCGGAAGATTAACTCCCAGTTGAATCAAGTGATTGCAGTACCCAGACATCTTGAGTATATGCTCACTGACAGAACCTATTCTCCTCCATCTTGCAGCTATAGAACTTATTGGAGACTTCATATCTCTCAATTCGGGCATTCTTTTGAAATATTAACTTCAACTCCTGGAACATCTCATATGCTCCATGACATTCAAAACGTCGTTGAAGTCCCGGTTCTAAGCCATAAAGCATGGCACACTGAACTATCGAGTAGTCATCAACACGCGAGGCATTCACAATGTTTGCAATTGCTGGTGCAGGTGGTACACCCAGTGGTGCTTCCAGGACGTAAATCTTCTGTGCAGCAATGAGGATAATCCTCAAGTTACGGACCCAGTCCGTGTAATTGCTACCATCATCTTTCAACTTTGCTTTCTCAAGGAACGCGTTAAAATTCAATGGAACAACAACACGGGCCATCTATCTACAATCAAACATAGACAAGCAAGATACTATCAGGTTCTAAGTTCATGATAAATTTAAGTTCAATTAATCATATTACTTAAGAACTCCCACTTAGAAAGGCATCCCTCTAATCTTCTAAGTGATCACGTGATCCAAATCAACTAAACCATAATCGATCATCACGTGAAATGGAGTAGTTTTCAATGGTGAACATCACTATGTTGATCATATCTACTATATGATTCACGCTCGACCTTTCGGCCTCAGTGTTCCGAGGCCATATCTGCATATGCTAGGCTCGTCAAGTTTAACCTGAGTATTCTGCGTGTGCAAAACTGGCTTGCACCGGTTGTAGATGGACATAGAGCTTATCACACCCGATCATCATGTGGTGTCTGGGCACGATGAACTTTGGCAACGGTGCATACTCAGGGAGAACACTTTTTATATTGAAATTTAGTGAGAGATCATCTTATAATGCTACCGTCAATCAAAGAAAGATAAGATGCATAAAAGATAAACATCACATGCAATCAATATAAGTGATATGATATGGCCATCATTATCTTGTGCTTGTGATCTCCATCTCCGAAGCACCGTCATGATCACCATCGTCACCGGCGCGACACATTGATCTCCATCGTAGCATCGTTGTCGTCTCACCAAACTTATGCTTCCACGACTATCGCTACCGCTTAGTGATAAAGTAAAGCATTACAGGGCGATTGCATTGCATACAATAAAGTGACAACCATATGGCTCCTGCCAGTTGCGGATAACTCGGTTACAAAACATGATCATCTCATACAATAAAATTTAGCATCATGTCTTGACCATATCACATCACAACATGCGCTGCAAAAACAAGTTAGACGTCCTCTACTTTGTTGTTGCAAGTTTTACGTGGCTGCTACGGGCTTAGCAAGAACCGTTCTTACCTACGCATCAAAACCACAACGATAGTTTGTCAAGTTGGTGCTGTTTTAACCTTCGCAAGGACCGGGCGTAGCCACACTCGGTTCAACTAAAGTTGGAGAAACTGACACCCGCCAGCCACCTGTGTGCAAAGCACGTCGGTAGAACCAGTCTCGCGTAAGCATACGCGTAATGTCGGTCCGGGCCGCTTCATCCAACAATACCGCCGAACCAAAGTATGACATGCTGGTAAGCAGTATGACTTATATCGCCCACAACTCACTTGTGTTCTACTCGTGTATATGACATCTGCGCATAAAACCTGGCTCTGATACCACTGTTGGGGAACGTAGAAATTTCAGAAAAATTCCTACGCACACGCAAGATCATGGTTATGCATAGCAACGAGAGGGGAGAGTGTTGTCTACGTACCCTTGTAGACCGAAAGCGGAAGCGTTAGCACAACACGGTTGATGTAGTCGTATGTCTTCACGATCCGACCGATCAAGTACCGAACGTACGACACCTCCGAGTTTAGCACACGTTCAGCCCGATGACGTCCCTCAAACTCCGATCCAGCCGAGTGTTGAGGGAGAGTTTCGTCAGCACGACGGCGTGGTGATGATGTTGATGTTCTACCGACGCAGGGCTTCGCCTAAGCACCGCTACAGTATTATCAAGGTGGACTATGGTGGAGGGGGCACCGCACACGGCTAAAGATCAACTTGATCAATTGTTGTGTCTCTGGGGTGCCCCCTGCCCCTGTATATAAACGAGCAAGGGGGGTGCGACCGGCCAGGGAGAGGGCGCGCCAGGAGGAGTCCTACTCCCCGGGAGTAGGACTCCTCCCCTTTCCTAGTTGGAATAGGATTCGAGAGAAGGAAAGAGAGAGGGGAAGAAGGAAAGAGGGGGCCGGCCCCCTTGCCCTAAACCAATTCGGTTTGGGCCTTGGGGGCGCGCCCCACAATTCCCTTGCTTCCCTCTATTTCCACTAAGGCCCATGTAGGCCCATTAAGCCCCCGGGGGGTTTCGGTAACCTCCCGGTACTCCGGTAAAATCCCGATTTTACCCGGAACACTTCCGACATCAAACATAGGCTTCCAATATATCAATCTTCATGTCTCGACCATTTCGACACTCCTCGTCATGTCCTTGATCACATCCGGGACTCCGAACAACCTTCGGTACATCAAAACATATAAACTCATAATATAACCGTCATTGTAACGTTAAGCGTGCGGACCCTATGGGTTCGAGAACTATGTAGACATGACCGAGACACGTCTCTGGTCAATAACCAATAGTGGAACCTGGATGCTCATATTGGCTCCCAAATATTCTACGAAGATCTTTATCGGTCAAACCGCACAACAACATATGTTGTTCCCTTTGTCATCGGTATGTTACTGTTGGAAATATGCCCTAGAGGCAATAATAAAAGCATTATTATTATATTTCCTTGTTCATGATAATTGTCTTTATTAATGCTATAATTGTGTTATCCGGAAATCGTAATACATGTGTGAATAATAGACACCAACATGTCCCTAGTAAGCCTCTAGTTGACTAGCTCGTTGATCAACAGATAGTCATGGTTTCCTGACTATGGACATTGGATGTCATTGATAACGAGATCACATCATTAGGAGAATGATGTGATAGACAAGACCCAATCCTAAACATAGCACAAGATCGTATAGTTCGTTTGCTAGAGTTTTTCCAATGTCAAGTATCTTTTCCTTAGACCATGAGATCGTGTAACTCCCGGATACCGTAGGAGTGCTTTGGGTGTACCAAACGTCACAACGTAACTGGGTGACTATAAAGGTATACTACGGGTATCTCC